>NW_025368502.1:0-3615 GCF_016433145.1 Gracilinanus agilis | reverse complement strand
AAGGAAGGAAGGAAGGAAGGAAGGAAGGAAGGAAGGAAGGAAGGAAGGAAGGAAGGAAGGAAGGAAGGAAGGAAAGGTTGGACTGACTGGCCTCAAGATACCTCCCAGCTCTAAACTATGACACTGCCTTGGTCATCAGAGGACCTGGGTTCAAATCCGTCGGATCCATAAAGACTTCCCCACCCATTCTGGGTCTCAGTGTCCTCCACAGTAAAGTGAGGAGGTGGCAGGGTTGCCCTCCAGCAGCCTCAGAGAAGGTGCCACCAACCACACTACGATCATACTACCGAGATCTGTGGCAAGAAAACCATCTGCAGGGGAGAGAGAAAGCAAGTCAGAGGGGAGGGAGTAGCCCCAGAGTGGCACAAAAGAGTCTCTCTCCAGGAAACACCACACACTGGAGAGCTAAGAGATTAGGGCATTTACACACAATCAGGGCTTCTGTCCCCAGAGACACAAGTCGGCAAGGGGGAGGGGGTCTTGGGGCCTCAGATAGATATTCATCTACTCTGAGAGGCACCAACCACCTCAGAGAGTCAGCTGGGCCTGGGAGGGGCGGCAGAAGGGACTGACAGGCCACTGACTCCAGCCCTGACCAGGGAGTCCTTTGTGGAAGCTGACTTTTAAAAGAGAATTTTCCTCCTAGAGGAGCTCAGAGCACGTTTTGGAGTCATAGCACCTGCTGAGTTCTCGTTTGCCTGTTTACCACCTAGGAGACCCTGGCCAAGTCACCAGTCTCTCAGTTTCCTCAGAATTCCCTTCTGGTTCCAAAGCCCTGATGAGCACCATCGGATGAGGCAGGCACCACGCTAAGGGCTTTATTGAGTGATCTATCCATCAAGTGGGGAATTCAGCGACAAAGAATGAAACCTCCCCCTACTCTGGAGTCAGCCTTCGTTCTCCAGAGATTTAAAGGGCCAGCCAATGTTTTTGAACAGGGTTTCCTGGAGGTTTGAGCAAACAATCACCCTGTGTGCACCTTCACAGACTAGCCACGAGCTTACACACCCGGCAAACTGGAAATAGCAACAAAAAGGAAGCCTGCCCCTTTGTACAAGACACACACACACACACACACACACACACACACACACACACACACACCAGCCCCCACTTTGCTACTTAGGAACCTAAAGCTACCTCAGGCTAGGGGCCGCTTCCCCATGGGCCCCCCTGGCCCCCATCAGGCCTCACAGATCTCCATTGTTCATTTTGTAAACAAGTCAGCCATAAAGCAAAGCCATAGGAAGGCTGGCTTTATCAGTCTGGGAGCGGGCTTTAGCTGAGGACTAATTGTTCTCACATTCCTCCCATCGGGAGGCACTGGGGCTGGCACTCAAGGGCAGTTTCAGTGTTTACATATTCGGACAGCTTCTCTGCCCCTCCCCCCTCGTCCATGCCTCCCCAACTGCAGAAGGGTGCTGGCAAACCTGGGATCTGGCCTTCGTCCTCTCCCCTTGCAGGTACCCTCATTTGGACCTTTCAGCCTGTCCCTGCCCCAATCCCCGACCTCCAATCAGGTTTCCGTCCTGAGAGCCAGTACCAGGCATCGGTCTGTGTCCGTCTGAACCATGCCAACCTCTGGCACACAGCAGTGTGGCATTTAATAGCAGCTTGCCTGGCTAATAGACCTCCAAATGCTTTCCCAACCATTCATTATTTTTTATGGGCAGCGAGAAAAGCCTCCTGACCCCAGGGAGGGTAAAAGCAGGCTTGGGACTCCCGGCGGCTCAGTTCCGCTCCCCATGGAGCCCCCCAAAGGGTCAGGAGCCTCTCCATTGAATGGTCTCCCCTCTAGCACGCGAGCCTCAGGGACTGGGATTTTGCCTTCCCAACAGGTATCCCGGCGTCTTCCCTAAGGCCTAGACCCAAAGACCCAGTCAATGAAGGGTGTTAATATCCTGCTGCTGGCGCCCACTAGCTGGACGACCCCGAGGAAGTCACCAGAAAGGCTCCAGGAATCTCCAGTTTCTCTTGGGCAACACCTTTAGGTGTTTAGTGCTGTCAGTGATGCCAGAGGCCGCCAGCCCTGTGGGGGCCCAGCACTGCTTCCCAGGCCAGGGTGGCCAGGATTAGCGGAGCCTTTCAGGAAAGCTCCAGGTTTATTTGGATCACGATTGTAAGAGCCTTATGGAGGGAGGGGCTGAGGAGAAGGGAAGGAGCGCTGCAGCCACTCTAGGCAGCCACGAGGCCTCCCAGCTCTTCCCCCAGAGGTTCTCTGGTACCACCAGGTTGGAAGGAAAACCCAGTCCAATGTTTTCCTGATTAATTCCCGTCAAGTCACCTAAGGCCACCTCTCCTCCTCGGCCCTTGTCAGTAAGAATGCAAACAGCTCCTGAAGCTCCGAGGAAGTTCCCCTCCTCCCCTCCTCCCCTCCCCATCTCTACGGGGACCGAGACGGTCAATAGAGCAAAGGGGTCGGGAGCTCCCTCAGTGGGCTCATCCCAGCATCCCCCTCCCCCGGCCCTCGAGACTCAGGGGCTGGCCCTGCTCGAACACAAAACTAAAGCTGGAAGCGACCGCACAAAGCCGAGGAAAACGGAGCGTCCCGAGCGAGCAGGCGAAGTAGCTAAAAGCTCCAACTTTGCCAAGGCTCCAGCTCTCTCGGCCCATTCATTGGCGGTCCGTGCGCAGCCTGGCTAAGGGACTCTTCCAGGAGCTCTCGTCCACGCTCTCCGAGGTGGTCAGTCTCTCACCCGCAACACCAATGGAGGGCACCACAGACGCCTTGGACAGAGTCCGAGCGAGGCCTGGGAAAGTTCCCAGAGAGCACCTCGGCGCCCCAAGCCCTCTCCCCCGGCCCCAGCCAGAAGCTTTCCAAGGCAAACTAAGGCAGAGCGAAGGTAGGCGCGTGGGTGGGAGGTCCTGCTCCAGGCGCCGAGGCTGCCTCTCGCTCCCGGCCAAGGCCGAGTGCAGCGAAGCTCCCAGGGGCACCGGGGCCCCTCCATTATCCGCAATTACCACCGAAGCAGCCAAGCGGCAATGCGCCGGGAGCGAAGCGGCAGGAAGCCAGGGCGATGACAAGGAGGCTCCCTCGGGGCCAGTGTGCGTGGGTGGGTGCTGCCATCCCCTGGCGCGGGGGTCCCCCGTCCCCTCGGCTCCGAGGAGGCCGGGTCAGAAAGCGTGAGTGTGGGGCGAGGGAGGGAAAGAGAGTTCGTCCGTGGCGGGCGTGTGAGCGTGGGGTCGCTAGCAGGCAGCCGGCTAGCCCCACCGCCCTCCGTGCCTGCCCGGGAGAACCCCCCAGCCCAGGCTGGTCCTGCTCTTCTTTGCCAGCGCTAACCTGAGCCTGGGATCACCCGCCGCAGGCGCCACCCCGCCCCCACCGAGCTAGCACCCAGGTAGGCTTGCCTCCCCCGCTCTCCTTCCAAGCCCGGCCCCAGATGGCGCCCACCTGAGGGGAGGAAGGGACCCTCCCCGACGAGCCGGCCGGCCGGGCGCGATCTTGGGCCAGGCTCCGGGTCCAGAGCGGCCAAACCGTCCCCACCGGGGCGGGCGCTTGGAGGAGGCAAGACGAGATCCCGGAGCGGAGCAGGAGGAAAGTGTGGGGAGCAGCGGGCGGGGGGAGGGGGGAGAGGAAAGCAGCGGGGAGTAGGGGGCTGAGTGTGTGTGTGTGTG
>NW_025368501.1:0-2276 GCF_016433145.1 Gracilinanus agilis | reverse complement strand
ATGTATATATATATATATTTTTTTTTCTGCTGAAACTATCTGTTCTCTTTCTCTGTTATTTTTCCCCATTACTATCAATAGTTTCCTTTCCTCTCAACCAAATCAACACTCTTGGTTGAAAAAAGAATTATGAAAACTTTACAACAAATATGTAGAGTGAAGCAAACCAAAACCACAATATTTGCCATGTCCAAAAATGTGTTTCATTCTATACCATGACAGGAGGTGAATGGTATGTCTCATCATTCTTATATATAAAGTAAAAGGTTGAAGTGGGTGATTTACTTCCTGCACTGAATCTATTCTATCCAATTATTCATTTTCTGGAGTCCTCCTTGGACATTGCATTGATCAGAGTTCTTAAGTTTTACAATATTATTTTTGTTTACAGTGAGATTGTTAGCTTCCAAGTTTGTATGATTTTCTTCCTTCACTCTGCATCCATTCATAAACGTTTTCTGAGGTTTCTCTGAAACTATTAATTACATCATGGGTTACAGCCCAATAATATCTGTATCTACCTATCTATCTGTCTAGAGTATAATTACTCAGTCTTTACACCAGTTGGTGAAAAATCCTATTGTTTCATTATGTGGTCCAAGAAGTAAGTTCTTTTTCTCCTCCCTAATTAATTCTCTATCCCATTCTCTATCCCATTTGTCAAACTTTTTCTTCTCTCTTTAAAGCTTCCACAGCACCTTTCCTCCATCCAATAAGCTGAAATCTTCAAGTCATGTTTTGGCAAAATGAGGACATTTTCTAAAAACCTACTCTTCTCTCCTCTTCCTCACCTCATATACTACAGCCATCATTGAACTGGCTTCCAAATTTCGCTGTTTTAAATTGTGTGTATTTACATGTGTACATAATCTCTGAAATTCTTTTAATCATAATCTCATCACCCACCCACCTCTTCCTCTGTTTTGTGACTCCAAACCCTATTTATCATACTCTCTCTCTCACCTCCAGTCCTGCTGTCCTTCAGTCCTTTTTTAGAGCATCATGCTTACATTGTCTATCTCTCCTTCCCTTTTTCATATTGACCTCTTGATGAGTGAGTTCAATTCTATACTATCTTCTTTTGAGCTCCTCACCTCCTTTATCCTGATAAATATCTTGCCTTTCCAAAATCAAGTCTTGGAATATTACCACCATCCACTATCTTCCCTCTTACTCACATATGATGCTAAAGGAAGTAGGGGAAATTTTGTGGAACCATTCTGACTTTTTTTATTTTTTTTAATTTTGCTAACAGTTAGATTGTACTTATATGCCAGGCTGTGTGTTAAGTGCTTTTCAATTATTTTCTCATTTTTTCCTTACAAGAACCCTAGGTCATAGATACTATTATTATCCCAATTTTACAGCTGAGAAATCTGAAGCAAATAAAGGTTAAGTGACTTGCCAAGCATCACACAGTTAGTATGTATTTGAGGTTCAATTTTAATTCAGTTCTTCCTGACTCCTGATCAGTAATTTTATTCACTGCATCACCTATGAATTTTAGTTAAATAATCTTGTTTGGGTCCTCACTGTGGCACAGCTCTCCTTTTATACTCTTGTCATCATTTCACTGCTCACTCATCACAGAAAATTTATAGACTTTTTCATTTCTCCTTAAATTTTCCATGGTTTCCTTTCTTGTCACTCTTTAATCTGAGAACTTTGCCTCATATTTTACTGGAAAAATTGAATCCACTTTCTGAGAACCTCTAATCATCTCCTGTCCTTAGCTCATATCACTCCTATGACTTCCACAAGTACCATCTTCATTCCTGTTTTAAATGAAGTGATAACCCTTCTCTTTGACAAAATTCTTTTACATACATAAATGATCACATTCCATTCAATCTTTCTATCATTTTGCTCTTTCTAACACAAAAAACTATCTCATTAATAATTAATGCTACACTGTTTGCTGTTTCTCTTTTTCCTACCTAAATACTCAATTGCCTCCTATTCTCCAGAAACCAAAATTTGGTCCATCTGTCCTTACTATCATAAAATTATGCCCTTTTTGTGTTTAAACTTGAGTAAGTCATGTTGAGGAGTGTGGGGAGCCAATAAGAGAATAGATAAAAATCTGAGACTCCTCTTTTGACCCCTTTTGTCATCCTTGTGATTTTTTGTTGAAAAGTATTGCGACCTTATTGAAAAGCTTTAAGTTCTTATCAAACCTGAATTTAAAGGGTTAACACTGTTAACACAGCAAGGAATGCTGCTGTCTGTTATAGCCAAGGCCAAGATACTCCCCAACTTGGCTTTCTGATAAGAAC
>NW_025368500.1:0-10570 GCF_016433145.1 Gracilinanus agilis | reverse complement strand
TAAATGGAAAGTTTGACACTCAACCACAAATATCAAGAGAAAGATGAAAAGGTAAATAAGAAACAGAGGGAAAAGAAAGAAAACTCATAGTCTTTTAAGCTTGACTCTTTAAGGGCATAAATAAGATCTAATTATCTGTATTACTAGGTGGAGAAATGCTATGTATAATTCTCTGTAGTGAACTCTATACACTATTATAATATTCACTATTATAGCAACCAGAAGAATAATTCATAGGGAGAGGACAGGATACTAAATGGTCTAAGAAGACATGGGGGTGAGAAAGAGGGGGGGAATAGTAGGGGACACCAAGAAAAATCCGAGTAAATAAGAAAAATAAGATATTCTATTACACACAAAGATGGCATGGGAAGGGGAGGGGATGAATAATATCATAAGAAGGAGAGGAAGAGAGCATAATCAAACCTTACTCTCAGTGTAATCAACCCAGAGAAGGAAGAGTAGCTTTATTATCTATAGGACACAATGCAGTAATGCTGCACTTACCCATTTGCAGCTAAGACTACAGGAATTTGCCATTCTATAAGAGAGAAAAAAGGATCAGATTTATATGCAAGGGAAGTGTCTGTCATTCCCTTCATTCTCAGGAATATATGGGTGTGCCAGATGATAGCCAACCTGTGGTACCTGACTGGCAGTGTAGTTCAAAGAGTCCTACATCTTAACATATGTTAAACGCCGCATCTTCAATTCTTACACTGAGTTCAAGTCCTTAGTGTTGGCATGGGAGTACCTCAATTCCACCTATATTTGTATGATCTCTTTGACCTAGTGCTCTTTGGCACTGTGCAGATGTTCTCATCAATCCCATTGGATTGGTTGGTTGGTCTCCATGACCTTGTGCTTTCTTAGCACTATTAACGGCTCTTGTGTTCCCTTCTCCTGGAATCAAACAGAAGCATTAATCACAGTCCCATAACATTTAACAATATATGGCAGTTTCCCAAAGTCTAAACCTTGTGAGTAAGCAGTAATATTACAGCATATATATATATATGCATATATATATATATATAAAATTATAGCAGTGCAAAAAATAATGAAAAAAAATTAAGTGATTATATGTACTTAAGTACAAGAAATGAGAAATAAGACAAAAATATCAATTATTCTATTAAAAGATATTAGGAAAATCACTAAGAAAATTAAAATAAAATCAGGGAAAGAATCAAGAACAACCAATGATTCCAAAATTAGCATCCATTAGTCTATGAACTGTTATCTCCAATGCAGGTAACAGGAAACAGTCAATCAGGTTCAATAGAAGATGCCCTCTTTACATGTGAGCAATGAATCCAAGAGTCCTTTTCTCCAATTTTTGTAGCTGTTGGAGTAGTTAATAAAATTTCAAATGGGCCATCCCATGAAGGCTGGGTTGCCCCAGTGCACTGGAAGTTCTTTATATACACCTTGTCTCCTGGGTTCAGGTCATAAAGTGAAAAGTCTATTGGTCCTGCTTGTACTGCAGTTCCAGATTCATGGAGTTCACACAGTTTGTGCTGCAATTCCTGTATATAAGAAGCAATAGAAGTATCTCCTCCTAATAGTGATGTATATGCAGGAGAAAAAGGCTTAGCCTGTATAGGCAGATGTCCAAAAAGCATCTCATATGGTGAGATGTGTAGATCTCCCCTGGGCCTGCTTCTAAGATAAAATAGAGCTAGAGGGAGAATTTCAGACCATTTTAGATGTGTCTCAGTGCATAATTTGCCAATCATAGTTTTAAGTTCTCTGTTCATCCGTTGAACTTGGCCTAAGCTCTGGGGGTGATATGGTACATGGAATTTTGGAGTTATCCCCAAACAGGAATGTATTTCAGATAAAACTGAATCAGTAAAGTGACTCCCCCTGTCCAAGTCAATACATGCAGGCAGGCCAAAACAAGGAATGATTTCTTTTAAAAGTACCTTGGCAACAAAGGCTGATGTGGCTCGGGCAGTAGGAAATGCTTCCAGCCACCTAGTCAGTTGATCCACTATGACTAGACAGAATTTATATTGTCCAGCCTTTGGCATTGTTATGAAATCAATTTGTAGGTGCTCAAAAGCTGTATAAGCCAATGGACGCCCACCAAAAGCCTTGCCACGAAAGGCGTGTTGGTTATATGCTTGGCAGGTAGGGCAAGCTGCACACACTTTAGAGGCTATAGTGGTTATGCCAGGAGCTATCCATACTCTCTTAACAGAGTCCACGATGCCCTGGGTACCAAAATGATCATTTTTATGAATAGATTGGCAAATTTGGCAATAAAAGTGTCTGGGGAGCAGGGGTTTTCCTTCAGAGGACACCCATACTCCATTTATCTGTTTAGCTTTAAATTTTTGCTTCCATTTTGTTACTTCCTTCTCATCATAGGAAAGTGATAAATTTGAGTCATCAGTAGTTGTTAATGTTAAAATTAATTCAGGCCCTTCTATAGCTGCTAGCGTTGCAGCAGTATCTGCCCGGTCATTTCCCCTAGAGACAGGGTCAGTGCCACCTGTATAGGCAGAGCAATGAACTACAGCTAAGGCTTTGGGTAGCTGGAGAGCAGAAAGAACTTCATTAATAATTTTTGCATTAGCTATAGATTTTCCAGCTGAGGTTAAAAATCCTCTCTGGAGCCATAACATACCCACTGCATGACATATTCCAAATGCATATCAAGAATCCGTATAAATTGTTGCCCTTCTATCTTTGGCAATTTTACATGCATGTTTTAGGGCTATGAGTTCTGCGGCTTGAGCATTTGGATTTGAGGGCAGTGAAGCTGACCATACGGTGTTAAATTATGTGACTACAACAGCTCCAGTGTAGTGTATGCCATCCCTCATAAAGGAGGAACCATCAGTAAATAAAACTAGATCAGGATTTTCTAAAGGAGTGCCCAGGAGATTGTCTCCAGGCTTTTCAGCCATGGACACTAGTGTTTCATAATTATGTAAAGGTTCTTCTAAAACTGGTAAATCTGGAAGCAAGGTGGCAGGATTAAGAATTGTACAACCTTTTAAACTAATATTTTCATTATTTAGCAAGGTTATTTCATACCTCGTAATTCTCTGATCAGAAAATGCCTGTGTTTTATGTCTTAGCAGTAATGCTTCCACTTCATGTGGGCACATAATTGTTAATGGGTATCTCGATACTAGATCAACAGTTTTTGTCACTAATAGAGCTGTGGCAGCTATGCCTCTAAGACATGGTGGTGCACCTGCAGCTATAGGGTCCAGCTGAGCTGAATAATAAGCAATTGGATGCTGGTAAGGTCCCAAAGTTTGGATTAAAACGTCTGAAGCTACTCCTCTACACTCATGTACATATAAAGTAAATGGTTTGTTATAATCTGGGATGCCTAGAGTAGGAGCAGACAGGATAGCTTGTTTTAAATTCGATAGAGCTAACTTGTGCTCTGGCTCTAATTTAAGTGGTTCAGGGACCAAAATCTTTTGTTAGTGCTATAAGGGGTTTAGTAATTTCCCTGTAGCAAGGGATCCATTGTCTGCAAAAACCTGTTGCTCCTAAGATTGCTCTTAAGTGTTTTTTAGTGGTAGGATCGCTCAATTTTTGACAATTTTCAATGCGCTTAGGGGATATATAGTGGGCACCAGCTGTTAAGATGAACCCCAAATATTCTACTCTGGGGAGACACCACTGAACTTTTCCTTTTGATATCTTATGTCCTCTTTTATGTAATTCTAAAAGAAGATGTTTATTATCTTCTTGGCATGTTTTAGTATCAGGGGAAGCCAGGAGCAAGTCATCCACATATTTAATTAATTTACTATTTTTAGATGTTATATTATCTGTATCTTGGCTCAAAATCTGTGCAAAAATGGATGAACTTTCGCAATATCCCTAGGGGAGACGCCCCGCAAGACCACTGAGAATTATTCCAGGTAAAGGCAAATATATGTCCTCATGAATAGGAATTGAGAAAAAGACTGAGCACAGGTCCATGACTGTAAAGTAAGTGGCTGTACTGGGAATAGAAGAAATAATTGTGTTTGGGTTTGAAACCACAGGGTATCTCTTTATAACATGAGTGTTTATCTCTTAAATCTTTTTATATCTTTTTTTTTTTTTTGCTCCCTGTACTTCTCTCAGAAGAGCAGGAAGTAAAGGAGCCTTATATATCTTAAATCTTTTTTTTAATTATTATTAGACATTTATTAATATTCGTTTTTAACCTGTTTACATAGTTTATGCCCCTACTTTCCCCTTCACCCCCCGACATCCCTCCACCCATGGCCAACGCACATTTCCACTGGTTGTAACATGTGTCCTTGTTCAGGGTCTATTTCCCATTCATGTCCGCCTCAGCCCATGCATTCAAGCAATTGTTTATCTTATATGTTTCCTCTCCTGCAGTCCTTTCTCTGAATGTGGGTAGCATCTTTACCATAAATCCCTCAGAGCTGTCTTGTGTCATTGCAGTGCTGCTGGTACAGGAGCCCATTACATTCGATTTTACCATAGTATATCAGTCTCTGTGTACAATGTTCTTCTGGCTCTGCTCCTTTCGCTCTGCATCACTTCCTGGAGGTCTCTCCAATTTGCATGGAATTCCTCCAGTTTATTATTCCTTGGCCCTTAAATCTTGAACAAATCGATATTGGGGTTTTCCATCTGGGCCTAATTTTGGCTTCTTAACAGGTAGAATAGGTGTATTATATTCTGACTTGCATGGGATTATTATTACTTGCTCAATTAATGAATTTATCACTGGGGTAATTCCCTCAATGGCTTCTTTTGATAAGGGGTACTGAGGAATGGAGGGAGCTGGCCCTCCTCTTGTTCTAATCTGAACAGGAATAGCTGATTTAAGTAGGCCTACATCAGTAGAAGATGTGGCCCAGAGAGACTCCGGGATATCATCTGGGATTTCAAAGGTGGGAGGCTCCTTTACTTCCTGCTCTTCTGAGAGAAGTACAGGGAGAAAGTTTAAAGAGTCCTCCGACAATTTCAGTGACATAGAACCATCTGGATTGCAAATTATTGTGGCTTTAAGTTTACATAATAGATCCCTTCCCAGTAAGTGGGGGGGGGGATCCAGGCATTAAAAGAAAGGAGTGTTCGACTGATAAAGGTCCAAGACTTACCATACGAGGAGAAAGTTTTTGGACCTTTTGAAGTGTTCCTGATACCCCTACTACATTTAAAGAGCCAATAGAATTACAGTTTACATCTGGCTTGCTCACCAGTACTGATCTTGAAGCCCCAGTGTCCAGCAAACAATCATAATATGAATTTCCCACTTTTAGGGTTACATGAAGTTCCTTACTATTTGGGGGGAAATGTATGGGGATAATAGGCATTAGAACACCAGGGTCTGGAAAGTCAAAGGTTTCCCTTTTTGATTCCAAAGCCTTCCCCCCCCATGCACCTTCATAAAGATTCTTGGGCTCCATGGGCCCCCCCAAGTGGCATTATGCACCCTGATTAGTTCGGGGTGAGCTCCACTTAAGATATACTGTTGTGGGGTCATTTGGTATGAGTCACCATCATCCCAAGATTTATTTCTAGCATTTTTATCATGCCTAAAATTGCTAATCCCAGAATCATCATTATTATTATCGTTATTACTATTCCTGTTGTTGTTCCTATAGTTACCTTTTGGCTGGGTATTATTTCTGGAAAACCTTAAGAAATTCCTACAAGTCATCATTGTATGGCCCTTTTTTGCACAGAAAGAACAGATAGCAGGCTGATTGTTAGATTCTTGGAGAGGGGGTATAATCTTAACTTTATTTTTTAGTTTTTCTTTTAGCATTTTGTTTTCTGCTTTTAAAGTATCCATTGAGACAGTATCTTTTTCATGTTCTTGTGCTTGGCCCCTGAAAACATAGGATGCTAGTTTCCTCAATTCCCCAAGGCTCATAGTTTCCCACGTTGGGCAGTTAGTTTTAAAATAGTCTTTGACTATTTTGCAGGATTTTTTTACAAATTGCCGATGTATATGTTTAATATCCCGTTCCATGGCTAAATCAAGGCCCAAATATATTTCTGCAACCTCAATCAGCCTGTCCAAAAAATGGGAGGGAGTTTCATTGGTAAGTTGTCTGGTTTCCTCGAATTTTGACCAGGTGTCCTGTATATCAGCACATGTTTTCATGGCTATCAATAATGCCTCCCTGCCATCATGCAATTTCTTAATATCTCTTGCACAATTGTAATTCCATTTTGGATCCTTGAGGGGCCAGTTAGGTACATCTTTACCTTTTTTATGATTGGTCCGAGTAATGATCCTCTCTTTCTCACCAACTGTCAGAAATTCATCTAAAACATTTTCAACGTCCTGCCAGCTAGGGTCATAAATTCGGAATATATTGCCTAATTTTTAAAAAAAAACTATGAATGGGACTGGGGGGTTAAGATGGCGGCAGAGTAAAAAGCAGATCTTAACCTCTCCTGACCGTAACATATAAGACTCCTCAAAGAGACATAAAAACAAACCCAGTCAAATGGAGGGACCCCACAACAGGGCTCAGTGTGGAAGGTACATTGAATTGGGACATTTCCATGCTGTAAAGGGGTGAAACAGCTCTCACTAAATCTCGGGCTGAGCAACCAACCCCCCAACCCCTCCACACACACCACCTATAGCTCCAAAGACAGCTAAAAAGAAATAGAGCAAATTTGGGGCACCCATTGAATCATTGGCAGCTCCAGGGCCCATTCCTGAGGGCAGCAAGATTGAGGACCCCAAAAAGCTAAAGAACATGCACAGACTCTGAGAGCGGGCACAGAGTGCAGGTGCAGGCAGAGGTGTGGGTGGAGGCAGACACAGGCATGCACGGGAGCGAAGGCTCTGAAACCCTGAGTGGGGAACCAGCGCAGACAGGTATACGACTGTGGAAGCAGTGCCCTGAGACTTGTAAAGGAACCTCCAGCAGAGGACCAAGCAAGGGGGTACACCAGGGGGCTTGACCTTGAGAAAAACCAGACCTCAGACCTCAGGAACCAAAAGACCGCAGACAGACCCTGAGCTTGAGGATAAAGCTGAGAAGCTGCTGGGCTAAAAGTGGCTACCCAGAATCAGGAAGCTCAGACAAGAAAGATTAACAAGAAAAAGAAATTTTTAACACTCGACAACTTTTACACAGAGAAAATCCAGACAACCGAGCAAATAGAGGGGGAGAACAAACAAGCACACAGACACTCCCAAAATAATAATGAAAACTGGTCACAAGCTCTTGAAAAGTTCAAAACTGAGATGACGAGAAAGATGGAAAAGATTTGGTTACAGAAATGGGAAATAGCTCAAAAAGAAATCAGGCAAGAAAATAAAGTTTAAAAGGCAGAATTTTGCAATTGGAAAGTGAGGCTCAGAAATCAAATGAACTGATAAGCAAAGTGAACACCAGAAATGACCAGATTGAAAAGGAAAACCAAAAGATCATAGCCAAAAAGCAAAAGATCATAGCCAAAAACCAAAAGATTATAGCCGAAAACCAGACCCTAAAGGCTAGAATTGAGCAATTGGAAGCTAATGATCTCTCAAGACAACAAGAACAAATAAAACAAAGTCAAAAGACTGAAAAAAAGAAGGAAACATGAAATATCTCAATGAGAAAGTGACAGACCAAGAAAACCAGTCTAGAAGAGACAATTTGAGAATCATTGGTCTTCCAGAAAAAACAGAAATTAATAGAAACCTGGACTCCATACTAAAAGAAATTATTCAGCAAAATTGCCCTGAAGTCCTACAACAAGAAGGCAATATAGACATTGAAAGGATCCATAGATCACCCCCAGCACTCGACCCAGAAAAGACAACGTCCAGGAATATTATAGCCAAATTTAAGAGCTTCCAAGTAAAAGAAAAAAATCTTACAAGAAGCCAGAAAGAGACAATTCAAATATCAAGGACCACCAATCAGGATCACACAGGATCTGGCAGCCTCCAAGCTAAAAGACCGCAAGGCTTGGAATATGATATTTAGAAAGGCAAGAGAGCTGGGCCTGCAACCACGGATCAACTACCCATCAAAATTGACTATATAGGGGCAGCTGAGTAGCTCAGTGGAGTGAGAGTCAGGCCTAGAGACAGGAGGTCCTAGGTTCAAACCCGGCCTCAGCCACTTCCCAGCTGTGTGACCCTGGGCAGGTCACTTGACCCCCATAGCCCACCCTTACCACTCTTCCACCTATGAGACAATACACCAAAAGTACAAGGGTTTAAAAAAAATTGACTATATACTTCCAGGGGAAAGTATGGGCATTCAACAAAATTGAAGATTTCCAAGTATTTGCACAGAAAAAACCAGGGTTAAATGGAAAGTTTGATATCCAAACACAAAAATCGAGAGAAACATGAAAAGGTAAATAAGAAACAGAGGGGAAAGAAAGAAAACTCATAACTTTTAAATTTGCCTTTTTAAGGGCCTCAGTAAGATCTAATTATCTGTATTCCTATGTGGAGAAATGCTATGTATAATTCTCGGTAGTGAACTCTATTCACTATTATAGTATTCACTATTATAGTAATCAGAAGAATAATTCACAGGGAGAGGGTGGAATACTAAATGGTCTAAGATGATATGGGGGGTGGGAAAGACGGGATGAATAGTAGGGGACACCAAGAGAAACTTGAGTGAATAAGAAAAATAGGATATTCTATTACACACAAAAAGGGCATGGGAAGGAGAGGGGACAAATACTACTATAAGAAGGAGAAAAAGAGCATTAAGAGGTAATATTTAAACCTTACTCTCAGTGTAATCAACCCAGAGAGGGTAGAGGAGCTATACTATCCATTGGGATATAAAACTCTTATCTAACCCTACTGAGAAAGTCAGAAGGGATAAACCAAGGGGAGCAGGGGAGTGGGGAGGTCAACAAAAGGGAGGGGAGAAGAAGGGGGAGGGAATCCATTAGGCCTTTAAAAACAAAAGGAGGGGAATAATAAGGGAGGGGGTAGAAAGCGAAGTTAGTCAAGGGAGGGGATAAGGGATAGGGTCTTAATAGCAAACCACTGGTTTTAAAGGAAATAGTTAAAGGAGAAGGGGTAGGAATAGGGGAGGATACAAAAATGTCAGTGAATGCACAACTTATAATTATAACTCTAAATGTGAATGGGATGAACTCGCTCATAAAACAGAAGCAAATAGCAGAGTGGATTAGAAACCAAAATCCTACCATATGTTGTCTACAAGAAACACATATGAGGCGGGTGGACATACACAAGTTTAAAGTTCAGGGCTTGAGCAAAATCTTTTGGGTGTCAAATGAGAAAAAGAAGGCAGGAGTGGCTATTATGGTTTCTGACAAAGCCAAAGTAAAAATAGATATGATTAAAAAAGACAGGGAAGGTCATTACATCCTGATTAAAGGCAGTATAAACAATGAGGAAATAACACTGCTCAATATGTATGCACCAAGTGGCATAGCACCCAAATTCATAAAGGAGAAACTGGCAGAGCTCAAGAAGGAAATAGATAGTAAAACCATAATAGTGGGAGACCTAATTTTCCTCTTTCAGATCTAGATAAATCAAACCAAAAAATAAATAAGAAAGAGGTAAGAGAGATGAATGAAGTACTAGAAAAATTAGACTTAATTTATATGTGAAGAAAAATAAATAGGGAGAAAAAGGAATACAGCTTCTTCTCAGCTGCACATGGTACATTCACAAAGATTACCATGCAATAGGGCATAGAATCATTGCAAACAAATCCAAAAGAGCAGATATAATAAATGTAACCTTCTCAGATCATAGTGCAATAAAAATAATAATTAGTAAGGGCACCTGGACAGGCAAATCAAAAACCAATTGGAAATTAAACAATATGATTCTCCAAAACCTATTTGTCAAAGAAGAAATCATAGAAACAATCAACAATTTCATTGAAGAGAATGACAATGATGAGACATCCTACCAAACTCTGTGGGATACAGCCAAGGCAGTTCTCAGGGGGAAATTTATATACTTGAGCACATATATTAACAAATTAGGGAGGGCAGAGATTAATGAATTGGGTATGCAACTCAAAAAATTAGAAAGCGAGCAAATTAAAAACCCTCAGATGAAAACTAAATTAGAAATACTAAAAATTAAGGGAGAAATTAATAAAATCAAAAGTAAAAGAACTATTGAATTAATAAATAAGAGTAGAAGCTGGTATTTTGAAAAAACAGAAAAAATTGAAAAAGTACTGGTCAATCTTATAAGAAAAAGGAAAGAAGAAAACCAAATTGACAGTATTAAAGATGAAAAGGGAGACCTTACCTCTAATGAAGGGGTAATCAAGGCAATCATTAAGAACTATTTTGCCCAATTATACGGCAACAAATATAACAATTTAGGAGATACGGATGAACATTTACAAAAATATAAACTGCCTAGATTAACAGCAGAAGAAATAGAATACCTAAAAAATCCCATATCAGAAAATGAAATTGAACAAGCCATTAAAGAACTCCCTAAGAAAAAATCGCCAGGGCCTGATGGATTCACAAGTGAATTCTATCAGACATTCAAAGAGCAACTGATCCCAATACTATACAAATTATTTGATATGATGAGCAAAGAAGGAGTCCTACCAAATTCCTTTTATGACACAAATATGGT
>NW_025368499.1:0-1461 GCF_016433145.1 Gracilinanus agilis | reverse complement strand
AGGAAGAAGAGAGGGAGGAAATAAAGGAAGAAAAGTAGAGCCATTTATGAGATCAGTCCTTCTGGTCCCACTAGATTTGGCAGCCTGGGTTTCCAGAGAGTAACTTATTACTCCCCTTAGAGTTCTGAGAGTAACCTTGAGGGGCTGGGATTCTAGTACAATTACTCAAAAGCCCCCAGGGGTGTACAGTCAATAGCCTCAGTTAGGTCTTAGGAAAAGGTTTTATTAAGAAAATATAGCAAGGACAGTTATTAAAAAAAAAAAACCAATCTCCATAAACAAGAGATAAGGCCTCCTCCTATATGTACAAAGTCCTTAGGGAGAGTGGATTCAAGCTTAGAGAACACATGTAGCCGAAAGGGAAACTCTTGGTTCTTTGTATTTTTTTTTTTATTCCCTTTATGGAATCCTCATTAAATTCTCATTATGGCAGTGCCCTGTTGATCTCTAAAAGTCTATGCTTATGGTTCATTAGATGAAAGCTGTAGTGAACTGTGATTAGCTGAAGAAATTGAATACACCCGCAGCCTAAGAATAATAAAACAAAATGGATTTGAATTGCATACTATAGTAGCAAATGGAGTGGTGTGGAAATCCAGTGGTGAATTCCCTCCTCAGGGGGAATTTCCTGGGGTGGGAGGAAAAGGAGAGTGCTTTCTCTTTTCCCTCCTCTCATTGACAAGATGTTGGATGACATAGTGCTCTTGTAGTTGACTTTCCTCAGTGTGTCTAGACAGTCCTCCTCTTGTCTCTTAGCTCCCAGTGAAGATACTGATAATGCTACAGGCTCTATCGACTCTCCTAATGGTACTGATGGGAACTTCGTATCTTTTTTTTTTTTAAACCTTTACTTTCTGTCTCAGACTCGATACTAAGTTTTAGTTCCAAGGCAAAAGAGCCGTAGGGGCTAGGCAATTGGGGTTAAATGACTTGCTCAAGGTCACACAGCTAGGAACTTCATGTCTTCTAATATTTTGAAATTCACAAGGATATCATTTGGTCTTTGGGAGAAGAGGAGAAAGAAAAAGCTCTCTCACCCTGATGCTCCAGGGCAATTCCTTTTTATACCGTTTGCATTGGAATGTGAAATTTTGAACTGACTTGCTTGATTTCTTCTGTCAGCCACAAGACACTTAGTTCATGATATCATCTGTTTTCATCTATTATCTATGTTCTATCTAATCTAATCTAATCTAAAGTTCCTATGAACCTTTCAATTTGATTAAAGATTTATTTGTAAACAATTTACTTTACTTTTTTTTTTTTTTTAAACCCTTACTTCCTTCTTGGAGTCAATACTGTGTATTGGCTCCAAGGCAGAAGAGTGGCAAGGAAGGGCAATGGGGGTCAAGTAACTTGCCCAGGGTCACACAGCTGGGAAGTGTCTTAGGCCAGTTTTGAACCTGGGACCTCTTGTCTCTAGGCTTGGCTCTCAATCCACTGCCCCCTAACAATTTACTT
>NW_025368498.1:0-1256 GCF_016433145.1 Gracilinanus agilis | reverse complement strand
GGCCTGAGCAAATAGTCTAGCTCTTTAAGCTAGATTTCTTAATCTGCCCTCTTTCTCATTTCTCTACTTTCACTCTTTCCCTCTATTTTATAAATAAATTGCTAAAAAATCATTTGGAGTTAATTCCTGGCAACCACACTCTGATAAATTTAGTCCAATTTATTTTTACCCCTTACATTTCTGGCCCTTATACCTTCCATCTTAGAATGACTACTGTTTATTGGTTCTAAGGCAGAAGAGTGGTAAGGGCTAGGCAATGGGGGTTAAGTGACTTGCCCAGGGTAACACAGCTGGAGAAGTATCTGAGATCAAATTTGAACCCAGGACCTCCCATCTCTAGGTCTGGCTCTTAATCTACTAAGCCACCCAGTTTCCCCCCCCCCCCCATCCCTTCTACCTCCATTTCATAGAATCCCTAATTTCCTTTATAGAACACTTTAGGGGCCACCTCTTATATTTGGTCTTTCCTTATATTAGGTCTCTCCTTTTCCTCAACCCCCATCATTAGTGTTTTTGAGATTTTTTCCTATTCATTCTGTATTTACCTACTCATTTATATCTTTAAAAAAAAGCCCTTGGGGCAACTAGGTGGCTCAGAGGACAGAGAACCAGATCTGGAGATGTGAGGTCCTGGGTTCAAATTTGACTTCAGATACTTCCTAGCAATGTGACCTACTATTCTTTTACCTTTGAACTGATACTTATTATCGCTTCTAAGATAAAAGGTGTCTTAGTGTGTCTTAAAGTATCTTAGAATCAATGCAAAGTACTTGTTCCAAGGCAGGAGAGCAGTAAGGACTAGGCAATGGAGGTCAAGTGACTTGGCCAGGGTCACACAGGGTCACAGAAGTGTCTGAGGCCAAATTTGAACCCTGGACCTCTTGTATCTAGGCCTGGTTCTGAGCTACCTACCTGTCCCTACTCATTTATACCTTGAATTCCTCTGGTAAAATGTAAGCTACTTGAATAGCAGGAATTGTTCGTTTTTTTCTTGTATCTAGAGTCCAGTGAAATGTCTTGCAAATAGAAAAGTGCTTAATAAATGTTTATTGAATTGAAATGTACCAAGCTGCTTCCTTTATTTCATATCTTGTATTGTGTGGCTCACGTAACTATTACCATTAACTATGTCTCATTTTTAAAAATACTAAATACTAAAGCCCCTTTGAACATATTGTCAGTAATATTCCACTGGTGTTATTTTCTATTCCTTCAGGTATCCTATGCTGCATGGTAACCTGTGTTCAGTTAAAAAG
>NW_025368497.1:0-1846 GCF_016433145.1 Gracilinanus agilis | reverse complement strand
GGTTAAGATGGCGGCAGAGTAAAAAGCAGCTCTTAACCTCTCCTAACAGAAACATACAGGACTCTTCAAGGGGACATAAAAACAAATCCAGTCGAAAGCAGGGATCCCAGCACAGGGAGCAGGGTGCAATTGGGGCATTTCCATGCTATAAAGGGGTGAAATAGTTCTCACTAAATCGCAGGTTGAGCAAACCCCCCCCACACACACACACACAAACACCACCTATAACGCCAAAGCCAGCTCAAAAGAAATAGAGCAAGTTTGGGGCACCCATTGAGTCATTGGCAGCTCCAGGGCCTGTTCTTGAGAGCAGCAAAACTTAGGACCCCAAAAGGCTAAAGAATGCATGTGGCCTTTGAGACCAGACACAGAGCCCAGGCAAATAAGCAGGTGGACACAGGCTTGAGAGAAGGCTCTGAAACCCTGAGTGGGGAACCAGTGCAGATGGGTATATGGCTGTGGAAGCAGAGCCCTGAGATTTGTAAAGGAGCCTCTGGCAGAGGATCAAACAAGGGGGACCACCAGGAGACTTAACCTTGAGAACAACCAGACCCGAGACCTCAGAAGCCTAAAGAGCGCAGACAGACCCTGAGTGCGAAGATAAAGATGAGAAGGGGCTGGGCTAACAATGGCAACCCAGAATCAGGAAGCCCAGAAGAGAAAGATTAACAACAAGAAGAAGAAATCTTTACTACTCGACAACTTTTAGACAGAGAAAATCCAGATAACAGAGCAAACAGAAGAGGACAACAAACAAGCAATCACATCCAGACACTCCCAAAATAATGAAAACTGGTCACAAGCTCTTGAAGAGTTCAAATCTGAGATGACGAGAAAGTTGGAAAGATTTGGCTAGAGAAATGGGAAATAGCTCAAAAGGAAATCAGGCAAGAAAATAACAGTTTAAAAGGCAGAATTTTGCAACTGGAAATTGAGGCTCAGAAATCAAATGAACTGATAAGCAAATTGAACACCAGAAATGACCTGATAGAAAGGGAAAACCAAAACATTGTAGCCGAAAACCAGTGCCTAAAGACTAGAATTGACCAATTAGAAGCCAATGATCTCTCAAGACAGCAAGAACAAATAAAACAAAGTCAAAACACTGATAAAATAGAAGGAAACATGAAATATCTCACTGAGAAACTGACAGAACAAGAAAACCAGTCTAGGAGAGACAATTTGAGAATCATTGGTCTAACGGAAAAAGCAGAAATTAATAGAAATTTGGACTCTATAGTAAAAGAAATTATTCGGCAAAATTTCCCTGAAGTTCTACAACAAGAGGGCAATATAGACATTGAAAGGATCCATAGATCACCCTCTACACTAAATGAGGAAAAGACAACCCCCAGGAATATAGTAGCGAAATTCAAGAGCTTCCAAGTAAAAGAAAAAATCTTACAAGAAGCCAGAAAGAGACAATTCAAATATCAAGGAACACTAACCAGGATCACACAGGATCCGGCAGCCTCCATGCTAAAAAATGTCAAGGCTTTTTATATGATATTCAAAAAGTCAAAAGAGCTGGGTCTTCAACCACGGATCAACTACCCATCAAAACTGAATATATACTTCCAGGGGAAAGTATGGGCATTCAACAAAATTGAAGATTTCCAAGTATTTGCACAGAAAAGACCAGGACTAAATGGAGAGTTTGATATCCAAGCACAAAATTCAAGAGAAACATGAAAAGGTAAATAAGAAACAGAGGGGAAAGAAAGCAAACTCATAATTTTTAAATTTGCCTTTTTAAGGGCCTCAGTAAGATCTAATTATCTGTATTCCAATGTGGAGAAATGCTATGTATAATTCTCTGTAGTGAACTCTATTCACTATTATAGTA
>NW_025368496.1:0-5712 GCF_016433145.1 Gracilinanus agilis | reverse complement strand
ATATATATATATATATCCATGTTGTAATCTACATAATGTAAGTTAGAGAAGAGTGTGTGTGTGGGGGTTATTTTGTTTTTTTTCCCATGTATCCCCAGCACCTAGCACAGTGCCTAGAACATAGAAGGTGCTTAAAAACACTTGTTGATTGATTGAAAAGAGAACATAGTGTAGTCAGAGCAGTAGTAGATGGCCTGGGATAGTACTAGAGGATGTAGGGAACTGGAGATCATGGTGAGGATGAATAATGATAACAAAAATAACCAGAATTCATGTAGTTCTTTGAAGTTTGCAAACACTACACATATTATGAAAAGTAGGTTTAGGAGCACTGAGGGACGGGGAGAATATTTGAACATGGTGGTGAAACACTTGCTGGTGATGTGATGGTAAGGTCCCTGCGTGTAGTTGGTGTGTAGTGGAGGAGTAACTGCTCATGAAAGCTGAGTAAATCGAGGAACTGGGGAGTTGAGGTATTTGAATAATAATAATAGCCATCATTTATACAGCAATTGATAATAACTATCATTAATAATAGCCTTCCACTTTATAAAAGTTACCTCTTTCCATCCTCACAACAACTCAGAGAGGTGGGTGCTATTATTATCATCTTATTTTATAAATGAAGTAACTGGGAGCAGACAGATGCTAAATGACATATAAATGGATTAAATACATGAAGAATAAATACGAGGTACTTAGGAAGGGCAGGTACTAGCTGTTGGTTGGGGGAAGAAGCAGGAAAATGGGAAATACTGCATGAAGAAGACGGTATTGGATTCTCCCTTAGTGAAATGGTTCAATTCTACACTGTCTTCCACTGTCAACAACCCAGGGAAGTAGGTGCTATGATTATCCCCATTTTACAGTTGAGAAAAATGAGGAAGACAAAACCTCAGTGACTTTTCCACGGTCACACGGCTAGTAAGTATCTGAGGCTAGATTTGAATTCAGGATTCCCTTCCTGAAATTCTAGCTTCACCACAAAGCCCTTGCCTGCCATTCTGCTCACAGGTATTAACAAGATTATGTTCAAACCCTAAGTTTCAGTGTGAAATATTTTCTTCTAGACCTATAACTTGGATCGGAATTACTCTTTTCCTCTCCTGACCCTTACTTAAACATTCTCTCTTTTTCTGCTTTTTTTTTATCTTGTTCCTCACAAAAGTACCTTCGGTGCTGGTGAGTTCCACAGGACCTCTGTCAGAGATTCTGCTGTTCACTCACCAGAGTCCTGGGCATTGGTGTAAAGGAGGAAGCTTTGAGTTCAGATTGAGAATCCCAATCATGTTGGCTCATTCCTGCCATCCTCATCCACTCTTGCTCCAGAGCAAGTCGTCACTGCTGCTCCCTCTCTGTGCAAGGACCGCCTCCAGTACTTCTGCCACCATCTTCTCAGACCTTCATCAAGCTTTTGGTCACTACTGGGTTGGCCACATTCCATCTGGAGGGGAGCACGAGAATGGGACAAAGCCTTCAGCCAAGCAGAGGGGAGGGATGTAGAAGGGACAACTCCCCAGGTATCTGCCTCAGACTGGGAGTCATCACCCCTGTTCCTCAGCTTAACAAAGTATGATCAAATACCTGTGAATGGGTCAGACACACAGGACTATCCATACAGGCTACAGATCCAGGAGGAAGCTCCCTATTCCAACAATAATATAGATTGCTTGAAGACTTTTTGAATTAGGTCAGAGTTCTAGAGCCAGGAAGGTCCCCACATGCAATCCACATTCTCCACCCTCTCTCCTATGCACACATGGATGGACATTTATTGATGTGGAAATTGGTGACTGGGCATTTGGTAAAATAGAGTGTTGAACTTGGGTTCAAATTCTTCCACAGATACCCACTAGCTATGAAACTCTGGGCAAGTCTCTGCCTCACTAGACCCCAATGTTCTCATCTCTAAAATGAGCCAGCTGGTTAATTTTGATAATCTCTATATTCTTTCCTAGATTTAAATCTATGATCCCATGAAGTGATTTGGCCAAGGTAAGGAAAGCGAGGAAAGGAAAGGTCAAGGTAAATTGTGAACCTAGTTCAGACTCCAAAGACAGTGTGAGTCAAAAGACTTGGTTCTTGGGGGCAGCTGGGTAGCTCAGTGGATTGAGAGTCAGGTCTAGAGACGGGATGTCCTAGGTTCAAATCTGGCCTCAGCCACTTCCCAGCCATGTGACCCTGGGCAAGTCACTTGACCCCCATTGCCTACCCTTACCACTCTTCTGTCTTGGAGCCAATACACAGTATTGGCTCCAAGACAGAAGGTAAGGGTTTAAAAAAAAAAAAGACTTGGTTCTTTAATCCCAGATCTGTTAGTTAGCAGCTATATGATACTGGGCTAGTTGCCTTACCTCTGCACCTCAGTATCCCCATTTGTAAAATCAGGTGTTTAGCTTAGATGATGTCTATGCTACGAACAGGTAAGATTTATACTAGGAATGCAAGACTGATTTAATATTGGGAAAACTATCAGCACAATTGACCATATCAATAACAAACCAACAGAAATCGCGTGATTATCTCAATAGATGCAGAAAAGGCCTTTGGCAAAATACAACACCCATTTCTATTAAAAAACATTATAAAGCATAAATTATGTCTATACTCTCTTCCAGCACTAAATCTATGTGCCAAATGTTTTCATTACTTCTTTCATGGAATTGTTATAAAGAAAATTATTTGTAAGCCATAAAATTTCCAATGAAATCCATTTGGAGGCATTGTGATCCAGCGGAAAGAACTCTAGCTTTGGAATGATAGGAGCTGGATTCAGATGCTAGCTCAAACCTTTACCAATTGTGTGACCATGGATAAATCTCTTCCTTTGTCTGGGCTTATGTCTTCACCTCTAAAATGTACTTGCTGATTTCTTTCCTTATTAAATCAAAAGCCTCCAGTAGCCCTATGTTTGGAGAAGGAAATGGAAAATCATGCCAGTATCTTTGCCAAAAAAAAAAAACAAACACAACACCAAATGGGGTCATGAAGAGTCAAATACAATTGAAAAATGCCTAAAACGAAGTGCCATGTTAAAGTGAACATCAAGGCAGCCTTGAAAGAGAAAGGAAGTTAAAGGAGGGGAAGGTTGTGGGTGGGGAGTCAAGCTAGAGGAGAAGTTACACAGACCCACCTAATCTCTATCAAATTACTCTACAAAATACTGACATAATGTCTCAAAATGAATTCTGAAGCAGCATAACCCACAAAAATATGGGGTGGGATAATTTTTCAGCCCCCCAAAACTTAGAAAGGTGACATGAAAGGTCTAGTACATTGGGTAGAATGCCAAGGCAAGCTACACTGCAACAACAAGCTTTGGGTGCACCTGAATCAGTAGCAAAGGCTACCAGTGCTCTCAGCCACAAACATTAAGGTGGTGGGGAGGAGGGTGTTGGATGGCTGCCCAGGAGAAGATTACAGTGATCATTTTGCTGGCTTTGACTGCAAGATTCTTGTTGTATTGTCCATGCACAGAACCAGGTTGCAATCTGAGGAGGCATGATCTCAGGACGAGGAGGAGCACTAGCACACACCAGTGCTTTTGGCCACAAGGGAGAATTGGACCCTGGTCACAGTGCCAAGGCAGAAAAGAGTGCTTTTGGTTACTTATAGACGAGAGCACAGATTGAAAGAGTATTATTAAACACTCCTCTCTTTCCATAATACTGCCTTGAAAAAACTGAAAACTTATGGATCCAAAGAGTTAGCCTGAAGGCAACTGCACAAAGAACCTGAAGCTTGGAATCTTGTTCCCTTCAGCACAGATATAAAGCCTAACATAGACAGATTTTTTTAATTAAAAGAAAAGTAAAAAACAAACAAAACAAACTCAACATGGTTAAGCAAACAAAAAAAATTCTATATATAAAATTATTTTGGTGACAAGGAAAACCAAGACACAAACTCAGAAGACAACAAAGTCAATACCACTGCATTCGAAACCTCCAAAAAAACCCAACAACTATAAATTGCTTTTGAGCCTAAAAAGAATTAATGGAAGAGTTCCAAAAGGATTTTAAAAATAAAATAAGAGAGGTAGAAGAAAATTGGGAAAAGAAATGAGAGTGATAAAGGAAAATTATTTTTTAAAAAAGAATTGATAGGGGCAGCTGGGTAGCTCAGTGGATTGAGAGTCAGGCCTAGAGATGGGAAGTCCTAGGTTCAAATCTGGCCTCAGACACTTCCCAGCTGTGTGACCCTGGGCAAGTCACTTGATCCCCATTGCCCACCCTTACCACTCTTCCACCAAGGAGCCAATACACAGAAGTTAGGGTTTTAAAAAAATAATTGGTAGTCCAATAAAAGAGACAAAGATATTCAAGAAATTCATATCTTAAAAAACAGAAAAGGATTATTGGTAAAAGAGGCATAAAAATTCAGCGAAGAGAAGAACTGCTTAAAAGGTAGAATTGAGCTTGGGGGTTCCGGGTTAAGATGGCGGCAGAGTAAGAAGCAGCTCTTAACCTCTCCTGACCGAAACACACAAAACTCCTCAAGGGGACATAAAAACAAGTCCAGACGAACGGAGGAACCCCACAACAGGGCACAGCGTGGAAGGTACGTGGAATTGAGACATTTCCAAGCTATAAAGGGCTCTCACTCAATCGCGGGCTGAGCAACCGCCCCACCCCCACCCCCACCACACTCATCTATAGCTCCGAACCCAGCTAAAAAGAAATAGGGCAAGTTTGGGGCACCCATCGAGTCATCAGCAGCTCCGGGACCTGTTCCTGACAGCAGCAAGACTTAGGACCCCATTAAGTCAAAAAAAAGCACGCGAAATCTGAGCGCGCGCGCCGGAGCAGGACGCTGGGCTCAGAGAGCCGGCTGAGTAGAGGCGTGGGTGGAGGCAGAACTAAAGCCTAAGTGGGGAACCAGTGCAGACGGGTATACGACTGTGGAAGTAGCGCCCTGAGACTTGTAAAGGAACCTCCAGCAGAGGATCAAGCAAGAGGGCCCACCAGGGGGCTTGACCTTGGAAAAAACCAGAACTCGGACCTCAGGAGCCAATAGATCTCTGACAGACACTGAGCGCGAGGATAAATCTGAGAAGCTGCTGGGCTAATGATGGCTACTCAGCATCAGGAGGTTCAGAAGAGAAAGAATAATAACAAAAAGAAGAAGTCTTTAACAGTCTTCAGCTTTTACACAGAGAAAATCCAGACAACCGAGCAAACAGAGGAGGAGAACAAACAAGCATCCGGACCCTCCTCAAATAAGGAAAACTCCTCACAAGCTATGGAAGAGTTCAAATCTGAGATTCTGAGGAAAATGGAAGAGATCTGGCAAGAAAATAACAGTTTAAAAGGTAGAATCTTGCAATTGGAAAGTGAGGCTCAGAAATCAAATGAACTGATAAGCAAATTGAACACCAGAAATGACAAGATTGAAAAGGAAAACCAGTCCCTAAAGGCTAGAATCGAGCAATTAGAAGCTAATGATCTCTCAAGACAACAAGAACAAATAAAACAAAGTCAAAAGACTGAAAAAATAGAAGGAAATATGAAATATCTCAATGAGAGAGTGACAGACCAAGAAAACCGGTCTAGAAGAGACAATTTGAGAATAATTGGTCTTCCAGAAAAACCAGAAATTAATAAAAACCTGGACTCCGTACTAAAAGAAATTATTCAGCAAAATTGCCCTGAAGTCCTACAACAAGAGGGCAATATAGACATCGAAAGGATCCATAGAACACCCACCATATTC
>NW_025368495.1:0-14707 GCF_016433145.1 Gracilinanus agilis | reverse complement strand
CTCTTTGCAGATGATATGATGGTCTACTTAAAAAATTCTAGAGAATCAACTAAGAAGCTTGTAGAAATAGTCAACAACTTTAGCAAAGTTGCAGGATACAAAATAAATACACATAAATCATCAGCATTTCTATACATTTCCAACACACTAGAGCAGCAAGAAGTAGAAAGAGAAACACCATTTAAAATCACCCTAGACAATATAAAATACTTAGGAATCTACCTACCAAAACAAACACAGCAATTATATGAAAACAACTACAAAACACTTTCCAAACAAATAAAACTGGATCTAAACAATTGGAAAGCCATTGATTGCTCATGGGTAGGACGAGCTAACATAATAAAAATGACAATTCTACCCAAATTAATTTACCTATTTAGCGCCATACCTATCAAGCTACCAAAAAACTTCTTTACTGAATTAGAAAAAACTATAACAAATTTCATTTGGAATAACAAAAGATCAAGAATATCAAGGGAAATAATGAAAAAAATGTGAAGGAAGGGGGCCTAGCAGTACCAGATATTAAACTATACTATAAAGCAGCAGTCATCAAAACAATATGGTACTGGCTAAGAGATAAGGAGGAGGATCAATGAAATAGACTTGGGGTAAATGACATCAGCAAGACAGTATATGATAAACCCAAAGAGCCCAACTTTTGGGACATGAATCCACTATTTGACAAAAACTGCTGGGAAATTTGGAAAACAATATGGGAGAGATTAGGTCTAGATCAACATCTCACACCCTACACCAAGATAAATTCAGAATGGGTGAACGACTTGAATATAAAGAGGGAAACTATAAACAAGTTAAGTGAACACAGAATAGCTTACTTGTCAGATCTGTGGGAAAGGAAAGACTTTAAAACCAAGCAAGAGTTAGAGAAAATTACAAAATGTAAATTAAATGGTTTTGATTATATTAAACTAAAAAGGTTTTGTACAAACAAAAACAATGTAGTCAAAATCAGAAGGGAAACAACAAATTGGGAAAAAATCTTCATAACGAAAAACTCTGACAGGGGTCTAATTACTCAAATATACAAGGAGTTAAAGCAATTGTATAAAAAATCAAGCCATTCCCCTATAGATAAATGGGCAAGAGACATGAATAGGCAATTTTCAGATAAAGAAATCAAAAGTATCAATAAGCACATGAGAAAGTGTTCCAAATCTCTAATAATTAGAGAAATGCAAATCAAAACAACTCTGAGGTATCACCTCACACCTAGCAGATTGGCTAAAATGAAAGAAGGGGAGAGTAATGAATGTTGGAGGGGATGCGGCAAAATTGGGACATTAATGCATTACTGGTGGAGTTGTGAACTGATCCAACCATTCTTGATGGCAATTTGTAATCATGCTCAAAGGGCTATAAAAGAATGCCTGCCCTTTGATCCAGCCATATCATTGCTGGGTTTGTACCCCAAAGAGATCATAGATAAACAGACTTGTATGAAAATATTTATAGCTGCGCTTTTTGTGGTGGCAAGAAATTGGAAAAGGAGGGTATGTCCTTCAATTGGGGAATGGCTGAACAAACTGTGGTATATGCGGGTGATGGAATACTATTGTGCTAAAAGGAATAATAAACTGGAGGAGTTCCAGGCGAACTGGAGAGACCTCTGGGAACAGATGCAGAGCAAAAGGAGCAGAGCCAGAAGAACTTTGTACACAGAGACTGATATACTATGGTAAAATTGAATGTAATGGACCTCTGTACCAGCAGCAATACAATGACCCAGGACAATTCTGAGGGATTTATGGTAAAGAACGCTACCCACATTCAGAGGAAGGACTCCAGGAGAGGAAACATATAAGAAAAACAACTGCTTGAACGCATGGGTCGGGGTGGACATGATTGAGGGTGTGGACTCGAAACTACCACACCAATGCAACTACCAACAATTTGTAAATTGGTCTTGATCAAGGACACATGACAAAACCAGTGGAAATGTGCATCGGCCATGGCTGGGGTGAGTGCGGGGGGTAAAGGGGAAAGGAGGAGCATGAATCATGTAACCATGTTAAAAATGAATATTAATAAATGTTTGAAAAAATATATATATATTATTATGTAGGCAATGAGAAGGTAATGAAGGCTTTTGTAGTGGGGAATGATGTAATCAAACTTGTGCTTTGGAAATAAGATTGTAGACAGCAATGTGAATAATGGATTGCAAAGAGGAGGATCTGAAGATTAGAAGAAGTGAAAAGAAATCACAGTAAGTATTATAAAAGGAGATTCAACAGGACTTAGTTAACTACTTAGAGACTACTGGAGAAGAAAGGATCAAAGATGACTCCAAGATTTAAAGCTAGACGACTAAGTAATCATCAGTAACCATCATCAGAAACAGGGAAGTTAGGAACAGAGCAAGGTTTTAGGGGAGAGAAATTTTGAGTTCATTTATGGACATGATGAGTTTGAGACACTGGAACAACATCCATGTTCATTAGGTAGTCGTAATTGTGAGACTACAGCTCAGAGAAGAGATTGATAGGGTTAATAAGTATCATTTTTTTCACAAAGGTGAAAACAGAAACAAAGGGAGTGCATGTGACTGTAAAAGAAGAGTATTCAGAAAAAGAAATGAAGAGGTTTGATGACATTGGGATAATACTCAATCAGAAAAAATAAAGAGAAACCTAAATTTAAAAAATTAACATTAACATGTATTCCTGTAAGTTTATGAATTATTTGCCTTAAGAAAAAATATTATTCATAATTTTAAAAAATACTTAGAACCAAAAATGAAACAAAATGAAAACTAAAAGATGATACCATCAGATAAATTTGTTACACTGTATAATAGCCTGACTCTTATAATGCTGGTTAAGTCTCTGAATGGTTACTTGTCTTTGTTCTATATTATTTTACTGACCCCTAGGGAAAATGTCTTCCTATGTGCAAAAGCGATGTACATGATTTTGACAGCACTTCAATTATCTCTGGCTGAAATTGAAGCTCTTACAAAAAAGTGTTATGAACACTGTAAACCAAATAATCCAATTCTTTTTAATACACTGGTTGGAATCCCTAAGTGCTAATGAACATTTTCTCACTCCATCTTTTCCCTAGAGCTGATGAAATTCTTAAGAACCCAGTAATTATGTGTAATTTAAATATTTCTGGTTAATACCCATTTGCCACTTCCAGGGGAGGACATGATTACAGTAGGCAGCCCAATAGCTCCATGTAATTTTAATTAAAAGAAACCCAAAACATTAGATGCTCCAATGGCATCATTATCTAGTCCACTGTGTAGAACATAATATACAATATTAATGATAATATCTTGTATTTAGGTGGTAGCATCTCTAAGAAGAATAAAATATTTTATAAACATAACTTCATTAACCTGAAAATATTATCATGACCTTAGCAAGGTCAGGACTTCTATTTTCATCTCATCTTTATAGACAAAAACAATAACAACAACAATAATTAAAACATAGAAGAGAAATACAATTTGCCAACTATCACACTCAAAAAAAAAGGAATAAAGTTGAAGTGCTCTGTTTCTTACATAAGAACCTTTCACATGTTTGGTCCTTTATTTATTCCTTAACATTATGCAAAATACATGTTAAAAACTCAAATAAAAGGGAATTTTATAAATGGAATTCATTTGGAATGTATTCTTAAAAAATACTCTTCATGCATATGTTTTGCAAGAAAAATATTCTTTCATGAAATAAGCTTTGTGTAAAATCTGAATTTAGAATAAGGGACATTGAGAAGTAGTCTAATTCAATCCATACTATATGCAAGAGTTTCTTCTACAAAGTAAACAACAGGTGATAATGTAGCTTTGCTTGAAGACCCAAAATGAGTTCACTAACTTCTAAAGCAACTGATTCAACTTTTGTTTAGTTCTAATAAATAAGCAATAATACTTTCGGTCAAGCTAAAATCTACTTCCCTGAAACTTTCATCTCCTACCCCTATTTATATCATTTGATGCTAAACAAAGTAAGTCCAAATAATACTTCAAATATTTGAAAATAGTTACTGATGTTTTTCTACATCATTACCCCATCTCTTAGGATGTGATAGATGAAATAAAAAGATGAGAGAGAGAGACAGAGAGACCGAGACAGAGACAGACAGAAACAGAGAGAGTGAGACACAGAGAGAGAGAGAGATCTAGTGATAGATACTTTGACTTTTTGTGGTGAGGCTGAATAGACCTAGTTCCTTCAACTGATCCTACTGTGTAGAAGGCTTCAAATCTTTTGCCTATCTTGACCACTCTGCTTTTTGATCAAACATTCCTTCTAAAATATAATACCCGGAAATAAGTTTAATACTCTGCATAAAGTATAATGAGAGTACTCAAAATTCCTTCTTTTCTGTTCAATGAATGCAAAGATCACAATAGTAGTTTGGGATGACCACATCATGCTGCTGACACAGACTAAATTGTATGACAATGTAAAGGAAACCTCTTCTGTCTGCAACTTCATTTATTAACCTTATCTGCAAAATACCCAACTAATCTCTGGAAAGACAAATACATAAGCAAAGACAATCTCATTCTCAAGGAACTTACATTCTAAAAGTGTAGACAATACAAGGGAAGAGTAACCATGGAATAAGTTTTACTTACTTTTAATCAAGAGCCTCTGTATAATAATTATTTGCATAAACTCTCATATTAGCAAATATTTTTCTGTTTAAATATTATTATATACTATAAACTAGGAGTTTTAATAGGTTTTTTTCCCTCAGCTTTCTATACTAAAAAGTCCAATTTTAAATGAGTGCTACCCAAATTGAGAGCATGAAAGAATAAAAAACAATCAGGCACAAAATTTTCCAAGAATACTTTAAGACATTGAGTATTTTCAAATCTGTACGATTTGATATGTGTTTCTGAGTACTTAAACAACTATTATTATCAATGTCATTTTCAAGGACAATCCATAGCTCCCACAGATAATTAAAGAAAGCACTGGAGAAACAATTTTATTTGGGATGATTATCTTAAATAAATTTGGAGAGGAGTAGAAAATGTCAAAGATAAAGATCAGTATTTCATTTAAAGAGTAGGAGATGGCAACTATGATTATATATATATATGAAACTCTCAGTACAAAAAAATCTGTTGATGAAGAACAGTATTCTTCTGTATCTTGCAGTGTCTTATCTATGGTCATACAGCACTTAAGCACTAGAAGAAGCAAGACTTGAATCCAGATCTTTTATTTGCAAGGCTGATTGATAACTCTATAGCAACACACATAGACAGTAAGTGAACTTATATTTTCCTAGAGACATTTACTGAACCAAGTCAATCAAGACATTTTATTGAGAATAAATTGTTACTAGACAAATTTATACACTCTACCTATCTGTCTTAGAGTACTTGGCAAAATCATTCATTAACAACATAGACCAGAAAAAGTAAGGGATTATAATAAGGTCCCTAAGAAGCCAAAAGAATATAAAGTCTATAGACCTAAGGATTTTATTCTGAAAAGTCTTCAAAAGGCCTCACTTTGGGCCTTTGTAGTTTTATTTTACATATAATTCAAATAGATTTAGCTATCTGGTTTCTAAGCCCATAGCAAATTGTGAAAAAATAAAGAAACAAAATTGCTAGACAGACATTCTTATTAGCAGGAACAAATTACAGCTGACTGCCTAATAAGGGAAACAACAGGAAAAATATATATATATAAAAAGCAAAGAGAAAAATTCTAAAATCATAGTAGTTTGGCTATTTAGTATAGGTAATTTGTGCTACACACATTAACAGCACCAGTGAATAAACAGTGATGACCATGAATAACTTCCCACTGTTTTCCAACCAGAACCATCTGTTTTGAATTAGCTAATTTCTTACTCTGTGCTTTGGCCACAATAGGTGCTAAATGCTTTTTCTGTTTGAATTGAACTGAACTGCTAGGACTTTCCCTGAAAGTGAAGACTTCAATTTGATGACATTGCCTAAAGGTTAGGGTTTAGATATAACTAAGTTTTTTAGTTAAAACAAATATTACATATAGCATGAGTAACTTGTACAAGTTAATGTTGTTGAATGAACATTTCTTCACATTTTGACTTTTGTCTATATAAATTGGAAACTTCCAAGATGTTTCTTAGATTTCAACATTTAATTGTTCCTCATTTGAATAATTCTTTTTGAGAGCCAGTTAGCCTATTTTAAAATCTTACCAATTTTTAAAAGCAATAAAATGTAAATGACTTATCCATCCATAACAAGGTATCCATCGATAACAAGGACAGATATCATTAGAATATGAATAGATTAGTCATTATTTAGAATATATCTCCTTTTAATTAGGAGGCTAAAATCTTCATGAAAATAAAGTAAGTGGCATTCCAACTCACTAAACCCAGATAGGCAAAAGACTAGGCCATACAGTTTACAAATCTATTTTTAACAAGCTAAAAATATAAAAGTTCAAAACTAGAAATTAAATTTTTATTAGTTTAGCTATGAGGTTTTAAAGTACAAAATTTTAGGAGTCTCCTTTCTTTAAATCAATTATGATCGATATAAGACAGATGGTTGGGCTGTCACACCAGATAGAGCTGTCTACATGATAAGGTCACTGCATCTGTCAGTGGGAGGCTTCAGAAAAAACTTCACATCTAGAAACTCCCTAACCTCATAGCCCATATATTTGAGAAAAGTCCATCAGGGATTAAGATGTGCAGTGAAGGGATTAGATGGGGTCACAGTGTTTGACAGTGTTTGTCAAATCATTGCTTGTATTTTTATTTCTTCATGAGAAAACAAAGTAGAAAATCCTCCCCATCAGCAAAGTAGAATCTAAGGGTATGTGATTGTTCTTCTTTTCTAAACTATATATTAATTACTATACCTCAGTATTAAAAAAAAAATCTCAGCAGGCGCCATACTGTGTCTGGTACCTGGAAGGATATTACCATAATTAAATGTTATTTCTGTGAGGATGCATTGTTACAGGTTGAGACAAGGTCATGTGTGGTATTATATTGCAATTTGCAAAATCATCTCACTCCTGCTGCTTAAGAAACTCACTCTAGAATAGAAATCACTACAGAGCTGCAATTCTCTCACAATAAAGTTGCTCTGATGTCTATAGTAGAGTTCTCAAAAGTGGGGAAGAACAACATATAATAGAAAAAGAAGAAATAAAATGTTATCAGATTTTCTATACTTTTTATGTTAGATATCATATTTGTAAATTACAATCTATAAGCCATCATTTCTCCAAGAAGGTTTTGTGAATGCTTAATATTTTCATTTATAAATTCTACACTGGTGATACATAATTTCTTGGTAAATCAATTAAAATATGAAGTCCATTGAAAACAACAACCACTGCCCCCTAATAGCATAACCTTAAGGGCAAATTCATTACAGAAATATCTCTGAAGTGATCATTTTAAATCTTTTTTTACCTGAGCCATAGATTAAAATAAATTGCTTTGAAATAAGCAAAAGCTTATATATGCATCAATAAACATTCTATCCTAGGAACATCAGAAAAATCTCAGATTTCTGGAGGACTCAGAAGTAAGCTAGTGCATTACAAATAATCACATCATATCAAGAAATTCCTGAGAAGTGGTCGGCCAGACTGTTCCTAATGTCCTCAAAAAAAAAATAGGAAGAGACAGCCCTTTGGGGAAATTCAAACAGTGTGAAAAATCTTTAAATAAAGCTAAATTCCACTTCTCTGAAACTTCTACCCCTTGATCCTAGATCTGCCCTCAAAGGCCATGCAGAAATCTCTTTCCTCTTCCTCACACATGGTTTTCGGTTTCATGCTCCCTTTAAGCCTTCTCTTCTTTAGACTAAGCAAGCCCTGTTGTTTTTAACTAAGCTTCTAGTGAAAACTGTTCTCTCTTCTTTTTTAATTAATTTATTTTTCAATAATTAATTTATTTATTTTGAATATCTTTTCATAGTTACATGATTCATGTTTTTTTCCTCCTCTCTTCCCTTCCAACTCCCTGAATTGATGAGCAATTCTACTGGGTTATACATGTATCACTATTCAAATCTTATTTCCATATTATTAATAATCAATAATTTCCATAATATTAATAATTGGTAATTATTAATAATTCCATATAATTAATAATAAGTGATCATTTAAAGTCAATATCTCTAATCATATCCCTATAGGACTATGTGATCAATTATATGTTTTCCTTCTGTGTTTCTACTCCCTCAGTTCTTTCTATGGATATGGAGAGTGTTCTTTCTCATAAATCCCTCAAGATTGTCCTGGATTATTGCATTGCAACTAGTAAAGAAGTCCATTACATTTGTTTGTGCCATAATGTATCAGCCTCTGTGTACAATGTTCTCCTGGTTCTGCTCCTTTCGTTCTGCATCAATTCCGTGGAGTCTTTCCAGTTCACATAGAATTCCTCCATTTCATTATTTCTTTGAGCATGATAGTATTCCATCACCACTAGATACCACAATTTGTTCAGCCATTCCCCAATTGATAGACACCCCCCTCATTTTCCAAATTTTTGCCACCACAAAGAGCGAGGCTATAATTATTTTTTTACAAGTATTTTTCCCTATTATCTCTTTGGGATACAAACACAGCAGTGGTATGGCTGTATCAAAGAGCAGACAGTCTTTTAAAGCCCTTTGGGCATAATTCCAAATTGTCCTCCAGAATGGCTGGATCAATTCACAACTGCACCAGCAATGCATCAGTGTCCCAATTTTGCCACAACCCATTATTTTCCTTTACTGTCATATTGGCCAATATGCTACATGTGAGGTGGTACCTCAGAATTGTTTTGATTTACATTTCTCTAATTATGAGAGATTTAGAATACTTTTTCATGTGTTTATTGATAGTTTTGATTTCTTCATCTGTAAGCCGCCTATTCGTGTCCATTGCCCATTTATTAATTCTGGAATGGCTTGATTTTTCGTACAATTGATTTAGCTCCATATAAATCTGAGAAATTCGACCTTTGTCAGAGGTTTTTGTTATAAAAATTTTCCCCCCATTTTGTTGCTTCCCTTCTATAATTTTGGTTGCTCTGGTTTTGTTTGTACAAAAATGTTTTAATTTAATATAATCAAAATTATTCATTTTACATTTTGTAGTGTTCTCTCTCTCCTGTTTGGTCTTAAATTCTTTTCTTTCCCATAGATCTGTCAGACATACTATTCTATGCTCATGTAATTTACTTATAATTTCCCACTTCATATTTAATTCATTTACCCATTCAGAATTTATCTTGAGGGGCAGCTGGGTAGCTCAGTGGAGTGAGAGTCGGGCCTAGAGACAGGAGGTCCTAGGTTCAAACCCGGCCTCAGCCACTTCCCAGCTGTGTGACCCTGGGCAAGTCACTTGACCCCATTGCCCACCCTTACCAATCTTCCACCTATGAGACAATACACCGAAGTACAAGGGTTTAAAAAAAAACAAAAACAAACAAACAAAAAAAACAGAATTTATCTTGGTATAGGGTATGAGATGTTGGTCTAAACCTAGTTTCTCCCATACTGTTTTCCAATTTTCCCAGCAGTTTTTGTCAAATAGTGGTTTCTTGTCCCAAAAGCTAGAATCTGTTTATAACCAAATAATTTTATTAGTAAATTTGTCAGGTTTCTATCTGCGGAGAATTAAATCATGATCTCTGAAGAGGAATCCCTTAGTATACTACTTAATGAAATAATGGAATATAAGAGAAATTCGTTTTGCAATCTGCTAAGTGAGTCAACCAAATACTTTACCTCTCCACTAAAATTTTCTGGATTAATACATCAAATATTTTACTACATTTTTGTGGTACATGAGAAAAAATTGCTGAGAAAAACAAAAATTTTCAACATACATGAAATCAAAATTCCTAATTGAAAAATTTATAAATGTACAACTAATACAGCATATACTATCAAAAGCCTCAAAGTTATCTATTTTTCAAGGTTTCTAGAACCCCTCTTATTTATCCAGTCACTTCTCTGACTAATATTGTTTTAGATCAGAATTCCCCCGGAAAGCTAGGATTTTCCCCTTTCTCCCTTCTGTTCCTCCCGTGAAAGAGAAAGAAACATACAAACCTAAGAACTTTACTAGGAATTTGAAAAAAAAATTGATCAGATCTCTCAGTCTCAGAAAACTACAGACTCAGAGAGTACTAAATTCATAGTGACATGAGATTATAAACAGTGTAGAAAAGAACCTCAGGAGTCAAAGAGGTGACAGAACTCAGGCAAAGTCCTAAAGCTGAAGCTTACTTAAATTCTTCTTGACAAATTTTTCAACTTATTCCAACAATAAATTTATTATTCCCAGAGAAAACACCCACCACCGATTTTATGAAGTTAGAAGATAAAGTGAAGTTTTCTAAAACAAATTATTTATACATCTTTTCAGGAATTTATTTCTCAAAGTGAAAATAGTCTTCCAAATATATAATTTTCTTAAGTATAATTAAAGAAACTGTGGAGATGTTAAGGATTTCAAGTGAAATGTATTTCATGAAAATATACAGCAAACTAGTTGGAAAGGCAGCAGTAGGTAAGATTTAATGATAATGATTTAAAATAATGATTTTAGATAATGATTTAAGAAGGAGGAATGGGAGTTACCAGCTGTTGGAAGATAATTAGGTTGGTCAACTTTGGTGCCATTAGATAGTTTAGACTTTTCAAAATTCCAAAGCCAGATTCAAGTAAAACTTCTCAGGCTTGAGAAGGGTATTGCTATATTGCCTGGTTGTCCTGGTATATCTCTACCTTCTGATTCTCTTCCTCTATTTGCTGACTCAGAGAACAGTCACAAAATGGTTATGGTTAAGGGTTACTCCCTCTAGTTCAAATTGATCTTTTGTCCTAGGGCAATGTTCAGTGCCATTCCTGGTGGCATGGTTCCATTTTCTAATAAGGGTTTGGTCTATTATGAGGAGGACATTCTCAAACAGATAAGATATTTCCGATACTGTCCCATTATTCCTGATATATACTCAAGAGCATGAGTTGCAACATATTCTTAGAACAAGATTTTTACTCAGATATGTCTCCTTTAGTTGACCTTCTTCATAAAGTACTCCATAAAGAGATTTTACTGTACTACTGTCTAAGTCCAAGTAATAAATTATTAAGAATAATTAAGATATCCATCATTTTCATTGTGAATTCTCTCTGCTCACTGGAAAAATCATTGAAGAGGTCCTGAACAAGGAGGAACTTGTTGAAGGCAGCATGTGGAAAGCACTAGGTCAAAACTGAAGGGACTTTGGTTCAAATCTCATCTCTGACAGAACTGTGGGAAAGTCATGTAATCTCCTTGATCTCATTTAATAATTTCTGTATTTATAAAAGAGTTGGACTAGATAACCTCTGAGGTCTCTTCCAGTTATAATATCTAGTATATTATCAACTTCAGGCACATCTTTCTCTATGACCTGTTGAGCTACAATCAAAGTCTACTAAGGGTTTAATAAATTTCACATTATGTAATTCTACCCTTCTTGACACACCTTACTCATATTAGAAATGTTATCTGACAGTTCAAAAAAAATCACTCCTCCATGGAATCTAAACTGATTTCCTCAGGAAAAATCTCCAAATACTTTTTACTCATTTTATATACTTGACATAGTCTGATTTGTAGTATATCTATTTACATGTATTGCCTCTATAGATTATAAAGATGTTGAAGGCAGGAACAATGTCTTACTTATTCTTGTATCTCTCCTACAACTCATATACATTAGGCCATTAGTAAAAATTTGTTGAATAGAAATGCACCTCAAGTGTAATTAATTCAACCTCACTGAAAGAATATAGTTCCAATACAAAACTATATTATTGCCTGCAAATTTCTGAACCAAACAAGCAGCATAAAATAAAGTACATATAAAGTAATGTTTTCTTTATCCAGCATAGTCAAGGAATTAATAAAATATTCCACAAAAGTGAAAGGTCCAAAAAGGAGACATAACTTTAAGCCTTTTGTTTTCTATTGTAATCATTTGGGGTAAAAATGTCTCCAAGGAACATTAAACATTTTTTCCTAGTTTCTTTTAGAGAGTACACTGACTAAAATTTAATGTTTGTCATATGAGTATGAGCATTGATGAATGAATTATATTCTAAATAATAGCTATGCCCTAATCAGTATCAAACCATTTAATTTATTTATTTATTTTAAATAATTTTTTTATTTTTAGAAAAATTTTCCATGGTTACATAACTCACGTTTTTACTTTCCCCTTCAGCCCCTCAAACCCCCACCCCCCGCCCCTTCCACTGTAGGTAATTCTCATTTCCACTGATTTTATTATGTGTGGTCAGTCAAGACTTATTTACACATTGTTGATAGTAACGTGGGTGTGGTCTTTTCAGGTCTATATCCCCAGTCATGTCCTCATCAACCCAAGTGTCCAAGCAGTTGTTTTTCTTCAGTGTTTCTACTCCTGTAGTTCTTCCTCTGAATGTGGGTAGTGTTCCATTCCATAAATCCCTCAGAATTGTCTTGGGTCATCGCATTGCTGCTGGTACAGAAGTCCATTACATTCCATTTTACCACAGTCCTGAACAAGGAGGAACTTGTTGAAGGCAGCATGTGGAAAGCACTAGGTCAAAACTGAAGGGACTTTGGTTCAAATCTCATCTCTGACAGAACTGTGGGAAAGTCATGTAATCTCCCTGATCTCATTTAATAACCCAACAATGGTATGGCTGGATCAAAGGGCAGGCATTCTTTTATAGCCCTTTGAGCATGATTCCAAATTGCCAGCCAGAATGGCTGGATCAGTTCACAGCTCCACCAGCAATGCATTAATGTCCCAATTTTGCCACATCCCCTCCAACATTCATTACTTTCCCCTGCTATCACTTTAGCCAATCTACTAGGTATGAGGTGGTACCTCAGAGTTGTTTTGATTTGCATTTCTTTAATTATTAGAGATTTAGAACACTTTCTCATGTGCTTATTGATACTTTTGATTTCTTTATCTGAAAATTGCCTATTCATGTCCCTTGCCCATTTATTAATTGGAGAATGGCTTGCTTTTTTATACAATTGATTTAGCTCCTTGTATATTTGAGTAATTAGACCTCTGTCAGAATTTTTTGTTATAAAGATTTTTTCCCAGTTTGATGTTTCCCTTCTGATTTTGGTTGCATTGTTTTTCTTTGTACAAAACCTTTTTAATTTAATATAATCAAAATTATTTATTTTACATTTTATAATTTTCTCTAACTTTTTTTTGGTTTTAAAATCTTTCCTTTCCCAGAGATCTGACAAGTATACTATTCTGTGTTCACCTAATTTACTTACAGTTTCCTTCGTTATATTTGTCTTTCACCCGTTCTGAATTTATCTTGGTGTAAGGTGTGAGATGTTGATCTAAACCTAATCTCTCCCATATTGTTTTCCAATTTTCCCAGCAGTTTTTGTCAAATAGTGGATTTTTGTCCCAAAAGTTGGGCTCTTTGGGTTTATCATACACTGTCTTGCTGACATCACTTACCCCAAATCTATTCCACTGATCCTCCCTTCTGTCTCTTAGCCAGTACCATATTGTTTTGATGACCACTGCTTTATAGTATAGCTTAATATCTGGTACTGGTAAGCCACCTTCCTTCACGTCTTTTTTTTTCATTATTTCCTTTGATATTCTTGATCTTTTGTTCTTCCAAATAAACTTTGTTATAGTTTTTTCTAATGTAGTAAAAAAGGTTTTTGGTAGTTTGATAGATATGGCACTAAATAAGTAAATTAATTTGGGTAGAATGGTCATTTTTATTATGTTAGCTCATCCTACCCATGAGCAATCAATGTTTTTCCAATTGTTTAGATCTAGTTTTACTTTTTTGGAAAGTGTTTTGTAGTTATATTCATATAATTCCTGTATTTGTTTTGGTAGATAGATTCCTAAGTATTTTATATTGTCTAGGGTGATTTTAAATGATGTTTCTCTTTCTACCTCTTGCTGCTGTGATTTGTTGGAAATATATAGAAATGCTGATGATTTATGTGCATTTATTTTGTATCCTGCAACTTTGCTAAAGTTGTTGATTATTTCTACTAGCTTTTTAGTTGATTCTCTAGGATTTTTTAAGTAGAACATCATGTCATCTGCTAAGAGTGATAGCTTAGTCTCCTCCTTGCCTATTTTAATACCTTCAATTTCTTTTTCTTCTCTAATTGCTACTGCTAGTGTTTCTAGTACAATGTTAAATAAAAGAGGTGATAATGGGCATCCTTGTTTCACACCTGATCTTATAGGAAAGGCTTCTAATTTATCCCCATTGCATATGATGCTTGTTGATGGTTTAAGATATATACTGTTATTATTTTTAGGAAAGAACCTTCTATTCCTATACTTTCTAGTGTTTTCTGTAGGAATGGGTGTTGTATTTTGTCAAAGGCTTTTTCAGCATCTATGGAGATAATCTTGTGGTTTTTGTTGGTTTGCTTGTTGATATGGTCAATTATGTGGATGGTTTTCCTAATGTTGAACCATCCTTGCATTCCTGGTATAAATTCCACCTGATCATGATGAATAGCCCTCTTGATCACTCGCTAGAATCTTTTTGCTAGCATTCTATTTAAGATTTTTGCATCTATATTCATTAAGAAGATTGGTCTGTAATTTTCTTTCTCTGTTTTTTTTTACATTTATTAATATTCATTTTTAACATGGTTACATGATTCATGCTCCTCCTTTCCCCTTGAACCCCCCCCCC
>NW_025368494.1:0-1232 GCF_016433145.1 Gracilinanus agilis | reverse complement strand
CACTTTCTCATGTGCTTATTGATACTTTTGATTTCTTTACCTGAAAATTGCCTATTCATGTCTCTTGGCCATTTTTCAATTGGGGAATGGCTTGATTTTTAAAAATTGATTTAATTCCTTGTATATTTGAGTAATTAGACCCCTGTCAGAGTTTTTTGTTATAAAGATTTTTTCCCAATTTGTTGTTTCCCTTCTGATTTTGACTACATTGTTTTTGTTTGTACAAAAGCTTTTTAGCTTGATATAATCAAAACCATTGAATTTACTTTTTGTAATTTTCTCTAACTCTTGCTTGGTTTTAAAATCTTTCCTTTCCCAAAGATATGACAAGTATACTATTCTGTGTTCACTTAACTAATTTATAGTTTCCCTCTTTATATTCAAGTCATTCACCCATTCTGAATTTATCTTGGTGTAGGGTGTGAGATGTTGATCTAAACCTAATCTCTCCCATATTGTTTTCCAAATTTCCCAACAGTTTTTATCAACTAGTGGATTCATGTCCCAAAAGTTGGGTTCTTTGGGTTTGTCATACACTATCTTGCTGATGTCATTTACCTCAAGTCTATTCCACTGATCTTCCCTTCTGTCTCTTAGCCAGTACCATATTGTTTTGATGACCACTGCTTTATAGTATATTTTAATATGTGGTACTGCTAGGCCCCCTTCCTTCACATTTTTTTCACTATTTCCCTTGAAATTCTTGACCTTTTGTTATTCCAAATGAAATTTGTTATAGTTTTTCCTAAATCAGTAAAGAAGTTTTTTGGTAGTTTGATAGGTATGGCACTAAATAGGTAAATTAATTTGGGTAGAATGGTCATTTTTATTATGTTAGCTCGTCCTACCCATGATCAATATTTTTCCAATTGTTGAGATCCAGTTTTATTTGTTTGGAAAGTGTTATGTAGTTATCTTCATATAATTCCTGTGTTTGTTTTGGTAGATAGATTCCCAAGTATTTTATATTATCTAGGGTGATTTTAAATGGTGTTTCTCTTTTTACCTCTTGCTGTTGTGATGTGTTGGAAATATATAGAAATGCTGATGATTTATGTGCATTTATTTTGTATCCTGCAACTTTGCTAAAGTTGTTGATTATTTTTACAAGCTTCTTAGTTGATTCTCTAGGATTTTTTAAGTAGACCTTCATATCATCTGCAAAGAGTGATAGCTTAGTCTCCTCATTACCTATCTTACAAGCTTCAATTTCTTCATCTTCTCTAATTGCT
>NW_025368493.1:0-9743 GCF_016433145.1 Gracilinanus agilis | reverse complement strand
TATATATACATTCCTTATTCAGTCATTACCCACTTGATGGATAAGAACTCTTATATTTTTATGTAAAATAAATCCTTGAGGGTAGGGACTGTCTTTTGCCTCTTTGTATTGTTTGTGCTTAGTACAGTACCTGGCACATAATAGGCACTTCTGAAATGTTTATTGATTAATACATTTATACTTTAAAAAAAATACTTAGCTTGCATCTTAGTCAATACTGTGTGTTGGTTCCAAGGCAGAAGAGTGGTAAGAGATAGGCAATAGGAATTAAGTGATTTGGCCAGAGTCACATAGCTAGGAAGTGTCTGAGGTCAAATCTGAACCCAGTACCTCCAGTCTTTAGACCTGGCTCTCAATCTACTGAGCCACCTAGCTGTACCCCAGTACATTCATACTTAAGGATTATTTTGCTTAAAATGAATCTCTCCTTTACTCTACCCTCCCATTTATTGCCTTCTCTCCACTCTTCTTTTTCTCTCCTGTTTCCCTATTGAATGAAATGTATTTCTCTAGCAAACTCTATGTATGCGTGAATATTCTTCCACTTCACAGGAGAGTGAGGTTTAAGTGTTGCCCGCCACCCCCTACCCCTTCCTCCTTGGGCATCTTGATTATATGATATAAATTTTCCCATCTGTAATGATTAAAAATGATGAAGGCTGATATTATGAGGAAAAGTAATATTTTATTTAGGCCCATGTTGATAGAATAAAATCAGACCACGCGCCTGGCAAAGATCTATTCAAACTGCCTGCTAGTCTATACCTCCTATCATCTTGTCTGCTTCTTACTAAAGAGAGCGAGCCCAAGCTCCACCTCTAATTTTAAGTCATGCTCTACGTTGGTTCGCGTTGTCACATCCAAAACCGGAAACCCATTGGATCACAGAAAATGTAGTCTCAAAGTCCCCCACATGTCCATAGGAAGTTTGTCATATATCTAAATATCTTGAAGCTTAATACTTCTAAATAGAACCCCAGAAATTCTAAATAACGCACATCCTTCCTTTTCATTTTTCCCTCTCTGTGAAATGACTAGTAAATGAAGAACAATGGTTCACTAAAAAAATGTACACACAACACACTTTTAAGAGGAATTATTAACATGATTTAATGTGAATTATTGACATTTCAGCATCACTTTCTTAATTCTGGAAATGAACAAAACAAAAAATCAAACCCTGATGTGTAACATTTACCTACTTCCAAAGTGTAGCTGCTTACACTGAAAATTTAACAACTCCCATAATCCAGTTAGAACTAGGTCCACACTTCTGCCTTTTCCCTCCAACTCCATCCTTTTTTTAAGATCATCAAAGCACAACAGAAGTTCTTTGAAGACCTTTGTTTAATCAAACTCTTTCTATGATCCCTAATGATGATAGGATTTGGAGGGGACATATGTATCATCTCCCCATATTAAAAAGTAAACAGCTTATCTAAGTTTAGTACCTTATGATTGTTGATTCATGTTTACTTTTTTAATATTTCTTTTGTATCCTGTATTTGGCTTTGGTTTTTCTACTCAACTCTGGCTTTTTTATCAGGAGTATTTGAAAGTCCTGTTTGATTTAATATCCATTTTTCCCCCTGTAGGATTATACTCAGTTTTTTTCTGGATAAGTTATTCTTGGCTATAAGCCTATATCTTTCACTGACATTAACATATTCCAAGCTCTTTGCTTCTTTATAGTGATGATTACCAAATCATGTGTGAACCTGACCGTGAGTCCTAAATAACTGAATTCTTTCTTTATGACTACCTGCAGTAATTTTTCTTTGACCTGGAAGCTCTACATTTTGACTATAATGTTCATGGGAATTTTCATTTGGGGGTTTCATTTTGGGAAATGACCAGTGGAGTCTTTCTTTTCTACTTTGCTCTCTGGTTCTAAGAAATCTAGGGAGTTTTCTTTCATAATTTCTTAAAATATGATTCTAGACTTTTCTTTTTGACATGATGTTTAGTAGATTTTTAAAATTATCTCTCTTCAATTTGTTTTCTAAGTCTGTTGTCTTTACTATGTGATACTTTGCATTTTTTTTAGTTTTTTTTTTTACTTTGATCTAATATTTTTTCTTGTCTCATGAAGTCATTAGGTTGTTAAGTCCATTCTGATTTTTAGAGTTTATTGCTTGCATTTGGTTTTGTATGTCTTGTGCCAAACAGATAATTCCCTTTCCAATTCTTTCTTCTATAACACTATTTCTTTTCTAATTACTTCCTGTAGTATTCTCATTTCATTTATAAAACCATTTTAAACTCTTTTTATAACTCTTCATCTTGAAGAATTCAAGTTTAATTTGTGCCCAAGCTGTGTTTCTAAAAAAATTTTGCTTGTAGATGTTTTAGTCATTCTCTTCTTCCTCTCAGTTTGTGTCTTGAGCATCCCTGTCACCATAATAGATTTTTGTGTAGGATTCTTTTTTTGTTTCCTAATTCTTCCAGATTACTTCCTACCTTTGGGATTTATGTTAAGACTGGCCTCTGCAAACTCCTGGAAGAAATTTCTGGGCTGAGTTTGTATCTTCTGGGGTCCTACTGTTCCGTTCTTGGGATACTGAGTGTTGTTATTCCAGGATCTCAAGAATAGCTCAGAAATGGGTAGTGAGGGAGCATCTCGATAGCTCAGTGGATTGAGAGCCAGGCCTAGAGATGGGAGGTCCTAGGTTCAAATCTGGCCTTGGATACTTCCTAGCTGTGTGACCCTGGGCAAGTCACTTAACCCCCATTGCCTAGCTCTTACCATTCTTCTACCTTGGAACCTGTTAACTTTGAAAAAACACAGAACTATTAAATAGTCAAAAAAACATTCTTTAATTAAGGGAAAGGGGGAACAGGGCTGATTAGACGTCCACTCAGAGGCATGCCCCATGTACCCTATGCAGAGTGGAGGATTGAACTCTGCTTGCTCTGGTCCCTGACCCCCTGGGAGTGCCACTAGATGAGGACTCCAAGGAACAAAAGAAATTGGGGAACTTATATACCATTTGGGAAGATCCAGGGGCTGGGAAAGATGATTGACATGATCATATGGACTGGATGCAATCAAGCTTGGGAAAGGAATCATAGCCAGAGGCTAGGGTGTAAGGGAAGGGGCTACTTACAAAAGGATACTAAAGGATAGTTCCTGGGGGCAGCAGGGTAGCTCAGTGGAGTGAGAGTCAGGCCTAGAGACAGGAGGTCCTAGGTTCAAACCCGGCCTCAGCCACTTCCCAGCTGTGTGACCCTGGGCAGGTCACTTGACCCCATTGCCCACCCTTACCACTCTTCCACCTATGAGACAATAATACACCAAAGTACAAGGGTTTAAAAAAAAAAAAGGATAGTTCCTGCCCAGGTGTGTCTTCCTGGGAAAGGGTCTCTGATACCGTGGGGAAAGACTACCTAAGACAAAAGAATATTTAGCATTTACCCTGGGGTCCATTATTCAGTCTGCAACTGCTAGCCTGAGATTCCCTTCGGAGTGGATTCTCACGGGAACAGGGAACAAGTACAAGCTTTGGGGGTCTCCAACCTACAAGGTATTTCTAAAACTTGGGGTTCATCAGATCCCACTAGGCCACAAATTTGGGGTCTCTAGATTTCACGTCGACAGAATCAACTGTCTTTCTTCGTGCTACATCTTGGCTCTTCCTGCTATAGTTCTTTTATAAAGACAAAAGTTTAACAATCCAATCAATGGACTAGAAAAAACTTCCAATAGTTTTGTCCCTTCCAGTTCTGAGTTAATGATTTCATGATCCCCTGATCTTCCCCATAAAATAGTGTTTACTCATATCTTTGGCTTAACAGAAAGTTGTTCTCACTCCAGAAGGCTATTCCTTGCCCAGATACCAAGGTCTCCCAAGGACCCTCAATCTTAAATCTGCTTTTTGAACCGTATTTCTTGAATTTGAAGAGCCACATACTATCTCACCATCTCCACTAATCATCTGAAAAGCATTTATTAACCCCATACTTTGTGCCAAGCACTGGCTAGGCTCTGAGGGTACAAGTACAAAGAATGAAGCAATCCTTATTCTCTAGGGATTTCTATTCTAATAAGGAGGGCAAGACTATCCATATGCAGCTTAAATATAAAGTGTATAAATACAAATAGATACAAAGTAAATACATATTATTATGGGAGCAAAGGCACAAAAATCCATATAACTTCATGCTTAATTTCTTCTTGCTATTAAACTCTCATTCACATCTATTTAGCAGAGTCTTAGCCTGGAGTTCATGGGTTTTTGTGTTTGGTTTTTTTTTTAATATTTTGATAACTGTATGTCAACATAATTGGCTTCCTTTTAACTCTACATAAGTTATTTTATGCATTTAAAAACATTCTGAAAAGGGACAAGCCTGGAACAAAAAAATTGCCAAGTTTTGAAATTTGAAAATTGAAAGCTACTTTCTCTTTTCTAAAATTCTTTTGCTCTCTCTCCCATGCAAATGAAGGGGGGATGAAAAGACTGGAAACCAGAGAACAAAATGAAGTCCAAGGGACACGGTTATTGTTCCCCTCACACACACACACACACACACACACCTAACCACATTCCAGGCTTTTCATATGTATATGGATCCCTTTTGATGTTCTGAAGCTGCTCTGGGTGAGTGATGGTGGATGAAGGGAGTCCAGACTTGTCCCATCTGTGATAAAATGACTGTGGAAGAACCTTAAGGTCTGAAGATAAAAGAACAAGGCCTTTCTCAGTTTTCCGGTTTTGATCTGAGACCAAAAAGAGCATTTATTAAGCCCTTACGTACAAGTACTATGTCTGGGTCTAGAGGTACAAAGAAAGACAAAAACTCTGTCTTTGTCCTCAAATAACCAGATTCTCATGGAGACCAATGAGAAAATAGCTAGATGTATGCAAGGTATGTATATACATTATAGAAGAAAGGTAATATCAAGAGGAAGACCCCAGCAAAGTTGAGGAGATCAGAAAAGGTCTCCACTAGAAGGTAAGATTTGTACTAAGTTTTGAAGGAATTCAGAGAAACCAAGAAGATGGAAGTGAGAAGAAAGAACAAGCATTCTGAACCTGGAGAACAGTTAGGTTTCTTCATATCACATTTTCCCCCCTAAATCAAGTTACAAAATACACAGAAGGACAGTGCACTGTATGTGAGTTGAGTTCTGAAGCTGGAGTCCAAAAGACTTGAGTTCATATCACACCTCTGACACTTACTGGCCATGTGACCATAGATATGCAAGTCACAGAAAGGTAATGCAAAAAGGTTATTTCTGAGCCTCGGTTGATTAATCTGTAAAGATTATAACAGTTGTCAACTTGAAATCTGAAGACCCCAAGTTTGCCCCTGTTCCCTTGAGAATTCTCCCCAAGGGAGGTTTCTGGTTTAGCCATTCAGCTTGAATAATTGACCTTAAAGACTTAATGGCCCTAGATGGGTAGAACTAGCAGACCTAAGCAAATGCTGAGTTTCCTTCTGGTCTTGGGAGTTTTCCTCATTGTATCAGAGATCCAAGAGGGTCAATGCCTGGGCAGGCAACATCTTTGTAGTATCTATTGTAATTAGGCCACTCCCTGATGCCCCAGCCTCTGGCTTGGGTTTCTTTCCCTAGCCTGTTTGTGTCCTATCAGTATAGTTTGAGCTTCTCATTTCCTTATAACCATGGTTATGTCAATCAATCATACTTCCCTGTCCCTTAGTTCCCCAAAGGTATTTAAGTTCCCCAAGTTCTATTGTTCTTTGGAGAAAGCATCTAGTGTGGTGTCTTCTCCCAGGGATATGTTCCCAGAGTCCCCAGGGTGTAATCCCTGTATAGTCCTTGGTGCTGGGCTCTGTATAGTAGCCAATTATTGGACCTACCCCTCTCCTGATTAAAGACTTGGTTTTTCTGACTACATTAATAGTTATGTTTTTCCCCAAGTTTAACATATGGAGGCCCCAGCAAGATCTGAAGTTGTGTCCACTTGAGCCACCTGCTAACAGACTCCAGACGTGTGGCACCCACGGAATCCATTGATGTTTGAGTCAGGAATTCAGTTAGCAGGTTGGCTGGATAAGTGGACACTAGAAAAAAGAACTTCATCTCCTGTATTTGGGGAATGTAAACCACTCTTTAATCAGGAAGTAAAAATGGGCAACCGTAGTTATATGTAGCTGCTAGCAACTCCCCTAGTAGGACCTCTGTGGTAGAAGTTATGTCCATAAAGTATGGACAAGGTACCTGGGGGATTATGGAGTCTAGTCAACACCTGGCTATGTTTTTGGTTTGGTGTGTGTTGTGTATGTGAATGTGAGTGAAGCAGTGTCCCTACCGGAAGCAAGAGCAGGGATGGTGTAGTTCATCCATCTAGATGAGAGATGAAATAGCAATGAGAAAGTATCTGTGTGAATGGTTGGCTAAAAACTTTGAATGGGAAGCATAGCTGGAGTGTTGGAGCCAAAGTTATTAAACCCAAGGGCTTAATCTTAAATTCTGGGTAACAGCTTTGAATCAAATAAAATAGAGACGGTTTCTTCATGGTATGAAATGCCATAGCTTAAGGTTTAAATGATTGCAAATCTTTGTGAAAAAGCTTCTCTTAGAAGCTTGAGAACTTAAGTTCTAGATTTCTTCTCAATTTTCTGTAGGATTTCATCTATATTGTATCTGTAATGTATTTCTTAGGTAGAGACTTCTCTAATAATCTTAAATGCTTGTAATTTAACTCTTAGCTAATAATGTCTAAAGTGTTAACAGTTAATTCCTCCCAAAGCTGAAAAATATAGCAACTGGTGATCTGGATATGGGAATATCCAGCAGAAGGTAAAGAAGATCCAGGATTCATAACTTTAAATTCTAATCTTTTCTCTTCAGTTTTGGCATGGTTAGCATGAAAAATATTGCATATTAACAGCAGCTAATTTTTAATAATGTTAGTAATGAGATGCATTTTGTTCTAGGTTTTAACTTTTTGATTTGAGTACTATAATTTCACATTTTTGTTAAACTATTACTTGTTATGCCTAGAGAACAAGGTTTTTCTGATTAATGTGTATGTTCTGGAGTTAAGAAAGTTCATTTCAGTTTGGTAAACTACAGACCTGACTAGTTATTACATTGTTGTAAATAGACAAGAAATGTTTGGGGAAAAACTTGGTGTTTACTGGTCAGAAAACCCTGAGCATTTTAAAATGAACAAGCAAATTCCTCTTAGAAGAAGCCTCTGCCTTAGATCAAAGGAGGTTAAGGATACTGCTGAAGGAAATGCAATTTTTGGAGCCACAGTTGCAACTAGAGTAAGAAGCAAAAAAAAAAAGTTGGGATGGGTAGTTATTGTGATTTAAATACTACATTCTGATTTAAAGGTAATCCTAAATTTTTCCTTAATAATCCTAAATTTTGTGTTTGGTGAGAATTCTTTATAGATCTTTCTTTTTGAGAAGAAAAAAAGGCCTTGAACTCCAGCCTAATTTTTAGGTAAATTTCCAGAGTTTATATTTATTATATAAATATATATATGCATATATATTTATATTTATATAAATAAATTTTTGTTTTTTTTTAAAGACTGATGAATGATGAATGCTTTTTTGTAGTAGATTGTCCTTATTCCCTTCCTTCTTAAGTCTGGCAGACTGGCCCGAGTTAGCATCTACTTTTTAGTATTATTTTTCTCTGATAGATAACCATTGGCACAGACTGCTATTAGGAAAGAATTTTCCCACCATATAATTTTCTAGGGACACCCTGCATTTTACCCTCCCAGTCTAGAGTGTTGGGTGTTAACAAAATCTGTTAATAATAATTTTGCTAGATTTCTTATTGAAAAAGAATTCATTCAGAACCCCTGGAGTCCTAACAATTATCCCAGACACTTCTTAGGGAGCCAAAACCTAGACAAAATTTTGAAGACATCTATACAAGGAACCTGAAGAAGCCCCCCAAGACATCTTTACATAGAAATCACCTTTACTTCAAGCCTTCAAGGACTACTGAACTAGATGAGTATTCCATTTCTTATTGTTTTCATTGCCTTTTAGTTTTTCTGAAGCAGGTATAAAACGTGTCATTTTATTTTCCTGGGAAATTCTAATATTTACCCTAAGCAAGGTCCTTTTTAAGTAGAAAAGTAGAAAGAAAAGAGCTAGTTTTCATATCTAACTAGAGTAGGAAAATTTCAACTGGTAGCATGTTACTTTTTTGGGAGATTTAATGTAATATCTATTAATTTGAAAATTTACAGCAAGAGATTCCAGAGTGCTTTTCTAAGTGGAGATAACATATATATTCAGTATATAGGTAGAATTGCAGAATGTAATTGTCCCAAGGTGATATCAGAAGAATTTAGGAAAGAGGAATGGAACCTGATAATTTTTTGTAAATAATTGTTAAGAACAGGAGATGGGTTATTCTTAGTGATTAGAGAGAATTGCCATTAAAGGTTGAATTGGAGGGAAATAATTGGAAGGAATGCCATTAAAAAAAAAAAAATGGTCAGTGTGCAAGCAGTCCTGAGTATGACTGGCGTAAATTGCAGGTAGAGTCCCAGATCATGGGAAGGCTGAGAGGGTGCTCAGCTGGATTTCCTTAGAAATTTCTGTTATACCTGGCAGGTTCTATACATAGCTGGGCATCATTGCCAACTTGCACATGGCATTAACATTCCAAATTAGGGGAGCATTTCTCCCTCATTTTAACCCCTTCCCTCTTTTCTCTTGTTACGGAAAAATTTCTGTTATCATATAATGTAGGAAGCCTTAGATAGGCAAATCCTGAAATATAAGAATTGAAGAGACAGGTAGAAATTTTAGCCATTTCAAATAGTCCTGTATTATTAGGGAAAATTCAGATCATAAGAAAAGCCTAGTAGATGTCAGCGTCAAAAAAGGGGGCGAAACAATACATACAAATAGTAAATACTAAGCAACATTTTTGACATGCAGGGTTGAGATAAAACACCAAATTGCTTCTCAGTACCTGTAAACTTTAAGCATTTTGGGGCTTCAAAACAGGAATTGTGCCTAGGGATTGTATGAAATCACCTGTAGACTAGGCCTAAGTTCAGTGGTAAATTTGGCCTTTTTTGCCAATAAATAGATACTCAGGAAATTGAAATTTTAATTTAGTAAGACTAGAATTCAGTTAACCCGTGAGATTCCATAATATTGCCACAGAAAGAAAATTATTTCCACAATAATTTTTATCTACTGGCTTTTTGCTTTGGCTATGATTCAGCTGCAACATTCCTTCATGGTATTTTATTCCTAATGTTTCCTGGAAGTATACAAGAGATAAAGAAATTAAAATAATAGTTAATAGGAGTGAAATATCTAAGCCATTTGAGCATGGTTAATATTGTTAAATAAATAATTAAAAGTAAATGAAAACAGGGCTTCCGGGTTAAGATGGCGGCAGAGTAAGAAGCAGCTCTTAACCTCTCCTGACCGAAACATACAAAACTCCTCAAGGGGACATAAAAACAAGTCCAGACGAACGGAGGAACCCCACAACAGGGCACAGCGTGGAAGGTACGTGGAATCGAGACATTTCCAGGCTAAAAAGGGCTCTCACTCACTCAATCGCGAGCTGAGCAACCGCCCCACCCCCACCCCCTCCACACTCACCTATAGCTCCGAACCCAGCTAAAAAGAAATAGAGCAAGTTTGGGGCACCCATCGAGTCATCAGCAGCTCCGGGACCTGTTCCTGACAGCAGCAAGACTTAGGACCCCATTAAGTCAAAAAAAGCACGCGAAATCTGAGCGCGCGCGCCGGAGCAGGACGCTGGGCGCGCAGAG
>NW_025368492.1:0-3275 GCF_016433145.1 Gracilinanus agilis | reverse complement strand
GGCCTCATATTTCACTGAACCAAAGCTGGACCTCTCTGCAGAGCTCTTTTGTCCTCTTTGTTCTTTCCTTTTCAGTCTTTCCAACACTAAGCGACTCTGTCCCTCTGGAAACCAAGAAACCATTCCTCACCAATGCTCCTAACATGCTCACTTGATGTGTTCATCCCCCTGAAATACTGTCCAACATCTTTTCTCGGGATCAGAGCTAAACTGCTAGAGATGGCCATTTGCAGTGAGTTGTGCCAAAGCTTCTTGTCTTCTCTTGCCATAGTTTTGATTTACTATTCTGAAACTGGCTTTCCTATAGCCCAAGCTGCATCCATCTTCTATCATTTTCTTGTCTTTAGAGCCTTCCTTCTCTTGACTCACTGCACTGGATTTAGTATCTAAGAGCTTTTCCTGAATTGTCAGTACACTGTCTGCTCCAGTAGCTGGTGAGATCCATGAGATCCGGGAATGTCCACTGCATCCCTTTCTATCCTCTATAACTTATTCCAGGATCTGGCACAGAGTAAGCACTCAGACATGTTTCTGTACAATGAAGAGCTCAAAGGAGATAAAAGCTAAGCCCTTTTGTCACCTGCCAGAAACCCAGGCCCTTCAATCCCCAAAAATGACTTCAAAGAGGTTCACAGAACAATCCCCTGAAGAGAGGTGAGAGGAAATGGAGTCCAATAGTCTTATCTTACAAATGGGGTAACTGAGGTTCAGAGGTGCACTGCCTAGGCCAGAGAGCCCCTGCTAAAATCTCTGTAAAAGAATTCCAAGTCATATCCTCCTTCCCAAAATCTAGCCCTTGCTAGAACAACCAGAAGACTTTGACCACCCCAGATCTCACATACCTGTTTCCTCCACACTCACCTGGGAGGCAGCTCTTCAGGCCCCCTAGCTCCAGCAGCCATGGACCTTCCCTCTGCTCCATATAAGAGAGCACATCTTCTGGGGGACCTGGAAGCCCTGAGCATGGGAAATCAGTCAGGGAGGAGGATGAAGAGAAGATGGTCACGGAGTTCTCTTGAGGGAAAGTGGATGAGTCCAGTGACTCCACTCAGACTCTTTCCATTGGGTTCCCACAGGAGTCTGCCCTCCCCACTCATTGACTGTAATGCAGGAGCCCAGGGTAGGATGTTCCTGTTACCCTACTTAAGAACCCAAAATGAGCAATAGCCCCGCCTCCCACCTTTTTCTATTCTATTCTGCCAGAAACTTCTAAAATCCCAAACTAGGTACAAGGGTCATTATTCTGGATCAGTCTGAAGCCCTAAGACCCAGGTATCTCAAGGGATTCACTTTTGTTCCACCATCCTGCCTGTTGCTCACTCCCTGACACCTCTATGAGCCGAGTCTCTGCCTCTTCTCCTGGGGAACTCAACAATCAGAACCAATGCTGTCTCTCAGCCAGGCCATTCTTCCAGACAATTTACAGATGGGTGCAAGAAGGTCCTATGGGAGGCTTATGGGGTCTCCTAGAGGATAATCTCTACAACATTTCTTGTGGGGAGAAGTGGGGACAGAAGGTCAGGAAACCAGTCTGGAAGCAGAACAATTGATTGTGGTGCATTTTTTGCAGAGAAGGCTGAACTCAGTCAATAGTTTTTTCTATTACCTGACAGCTAGAAGGAGAGTGGATAGGGACCTGAGCTGAGAGGCAGGAAGGCCTCAAATTAAATCTGGCCACCAAGCAGTTTGTACATGTGTGCCTCAGATCAAGCCACTTAACTGATTCTTTATTTCCTCAAGTGTAAAATGGCCATGATTGTGTCACCAGATCTGGAAGATGAAGGTGAGGGAAAAGTGCTATAATATTACAAAGAAAACCAATGGAAGAGCACCTGGTCAAGAGCAGGTCATTATAAAGACGTCTTCCCTTCCCTCCCTTTCCCACCGAGCTCTTCTGGAGGCTCAGGGCTATTGGAGGGGAGACTGAGGACAACCCTGCTCTGCTGGGGTCACCTAGGAGGAATGAACTAGAGAAAAATATCCCAAATGGTAGATTCACTGTAGAGAGGAAGGAGGGTGGATGGAAAACCAACTCTAATACTTTTCCCAAATGGGTCTGGGAGTGACAATCCCAAGCCAGGGAAAGACTGAGAAGGAATCAGCTCTGAAATTATTTCAACTTCTCATATTATTCCACTCAGATTTGATCTCAGACTTCAGAAGCATCAAAGGGATCCTCCAAGGTCCCATTACACTATGCAAAGTCCTTTTACAGGAGAATCAGGCAACAGGAGGTCCCTGGCTCTGGGACTCAGCATAGCAGCCCTCCTCCGTTCCTCATGCCTGAAAAATGCTCCCCACCATGCCTGCTGCTGAGGGCCACATTCCCTTGGGTGGCAGACCTGGACAGCAGGGAGAGGCTCCTTACCCACAGAGACCAGGTTCTGGGCATTCTCCACCATCACTTCCTTGTACAGCTCCTTCTGGGGAGAGGACAAAAGGCACCACTCCTCCCTTGTGAAGTCCACAGACACATCCTGGAAGGTCACCACCTCCTAGAGCAGCCCAAGGCAGAGCACAGAGGGCTGAAAGTCACATCACAATGAAAAGCCCACCTCTGGTCAATTACAGGAGGAAACTGACACACAGAGAAGGGAGGGGCCCAAAGGTCCCGCCCTTTCTCAGTGTCAGAGTCAGCACTAGAAGCTGAGTCTTTAAGAGCCTGATGGAGGTCTGAGAGAAGCAGCTCTAGGATGCTCCGGAACAATACTGAGAAGTTTCTAACTATGGTGTGAAGGGAAATGTCTAGGGAACCTCCATTGTAACTTTGATCCCAAGGGCCCCAGTAGTGGGAGGAAGCTGTCACAGAGTCACATGTCTGCCACCCTGCCCTGGGGAGTCAGTGTCAGTATGAGCATCTCAACCATAAACTTGCCAGAGACACGCAGGGAGGAGCTGTGGACGGAAAAGGCATTAGAGGGAAGGAGAGTTCTATGGGATGCCTTCAAAGAGGACAAAGCTAAAGAAAAGACCTACTTTGTTTTCTGCATGTCTGAAATCAAGTTGCATTTGCATGAAAACACGAGGAGTGCTCTGAAGAGGTGGTCATTACAATCTGGCCTCAAAGGAGTGATCTGGGATACTTTCCAGCCAAGTGAAGGAGACTTGTCTGTTGTGAAACTCAGGGCTTGAGGTTCCCCTTCGTAGGATGGGTCACAGCCAAAGTCTTTATTTTATGATTGCTTTCATTTATATATGGCATATATTCCTTAATTATACTTCATTATTCAAAAATAACTATGATGGAGAAGGGAGAATTACTTTGTTCAATTAAA
>NW_025368491.1:0-6948 GCF_016433145.1 Gracilinanus agilis | reverse complement strand
ACCTGTTTCCTCTAACATAGGAATACCAGGTCCCTCTACTATATCTCAGGTACAGAAACTCTTTTCTCGCACTCTAAACCAATTTGCTCATGCTCTGCAACTTCTGGCTAACATGGCCTACCCACAGTCAGTAAATGATTCCTGTGCAGGCCTTTTTCCTTTATGGAAAGTGTCCACAATAGCACCTGATGGGGATGTGGTCACATTGAAACAATATAAGCTTTTCACGAGCCAGGACATAAAAGATTTCAAAGAAAATTGCCCGTCCGTCATGGAAGAACCTTTAACAGTAATAAAAAAATTTGAGGATATTTTCTATGATTATGAGCCCACGTATAAAGACACAGAAAAATTGCTCTGGACTCTCCTAACAGAACGGGAGAGGACTAAAATTCTCGCCTATGCTAACAAACCCAGAGGACATAATGCAGTACGCTGGCCATCTGAAGATCCTAACTGGCAGTATAACGATCGCAATGACTGCTCAGACTTACGTCTTGCTAGGGGTGCCCTTCTAAAAGCAATGCGAGCATGTGCTGAGAAACCTCAGGCCTGGCCCAAATTTAAAAGCATTACACAATCTGATGATGAGACACCCTCCCAATTCATGGACAGTATCATTGAACTGGGAAATAGATACATGGAACCTGACCTTTCTGTTGAAAAGGATATAAGGCAAATAAAGGAACAATTTGTCCATGACTCTCGTAAAGAGATTGTAGATCATTTTAAAACAAATTGCCCTACATGGCCCGAAATGGACCTTGATGAGTTAAGGAGAACTGCTGTTTATGTCTTTAACAACCATAAAGAGAAACAGGAAGAGAGTAATAGTTTATTGGACATATTTAAAAAGAATATGGACATGTTTAATAAGAGACTAGACTCCTTGACTGACTCTGTTGTAAGCGATAGAGCTGAAAAACGACTACAAGAGTCTGCTACTAAACCAATGGCAATTGCCCCTCTCCATGAATCTAAATTTCAGCCCCTTATATGCCAATTTTGTGGAAGAAGGAGTCATATATTGATGAACTATAGGACTTGGAATCAGGCATCTAGAAATAATAACTTCAGAAATTACAACTTTAGAAATAATTATAATTATAAAAATAATAACAATTATAGAAATAACGATTATAGAAATTACAGAGATAATGATTATAGAAATTATAGAAATAATAACAATTATGGAAACAATGATTTCAGGGATCGTGACTTTAGGACTAGTAACAAATCTAGATATATGGATCAGGCAATTGATAACTCATACCAAATGACTCCAGAGCATTATATCTTGAGTGGAGCTTGGCCCCAAACCACCCAGGGTGCTACTGCCCCTCAAGGAGGAGCCCATGGGCCCACCCAAAGATTATGAAGGTGTACGGGGGGGGGGGGGGTGTTGAGGCACAGGGATCAAAGGATACAACCTTTGATTTTCCAGACCCTGATGCCTTACTGCCTGTTGTCCCCATCCACTGCCCCCCCATACTGATGAGCCTTATGTAACATTAAAGGTTGTTAATGCCTACTATGACTGTCTTGTGGACACTGGAGCTTCCAGATCTGTATTGAAGAGTACACCAGACCCATATTGCAATTCCATAGGAGCAATAAGTGTAGTGGGGGTATCAGGAAAACCCCAAATGGTACCAAAGCTCTCCCCTAGAACAGTAGCCATAGGGCCCCTAAATGTGGAGCACTCCTTCCTATTGATGCCTGGCTCCCCTATAAACCTGCTGGGGAGAGATCTTTTATGCAAGCTTAGAGCCACAATAAATTGCTCTCCAGATGGTTCTATGTCACTGGAATTGCCTGAAGAATCCTTAACTTTGCTCCCTGTGCTCCTTTCAGATAGTCATGAGATACAGGGGTCTCCCACTTTTGAAATCCCAACAGATATATCTGAGTCTCTCTGGGCCACATCACCTTCTGATGTTGGCATACTTAAATCAGCTGTCCCTGTCCAAATTAAAACAAAATCTAGCCCACCTCCTTCCATTCCTCAGTATCCTCTCTCAAAGGAGGCAATAGAGGGCATTACCCCAGTGATAAATTCACTAATTGACCAAGGCATCATAATTCCCTGTAAATCTGAATACAATACTCCAATCCTGCCCGTTAAAAAGCCAAAATTGGGGCCTGATGGCAAGCATCTCTATCGATTTGTCCAGAACTTGAGGGCAGTGAACAATCATGTTATAAAGAGACACCCTGTAGTCTCCAATATAAATACTATCATTTCTTCTATTCCTAGGACAGCTACATACTTTACAGTAATAGACTTGTGCTCAGCCTTCTTTTCCATACCTATACATGAGGACTCCAGACATATCTTTGCTTTCACCTGGAAAGGTTCTGAGTGGACATGGGCACGTTTACCCCAAGGGTATGTCGAAAGCCCAACCCTTTTTGCACAGATTTTGAGCCAAGACACAGACAATATTATATTTAAAAACAGCAAGTTAATTAAATATGTAGATGATTTACTCTTGGCCTCACCAGATGCCACAACATGTCAAGAAGATAGTAAACATCTTCTTTTAGAATTACATAAAAGAGGCCATAAAATCTCAAAAGAAAAGGTTCAGTGGTGTCTCCCAAAAGTGCAATATTTAGGATTTATTTTAACTGCTGGGTCCCGTTTAATTTCTCCACAACGTATTGAAAGTATCCAAAACTTAAGTGATCCTACCACTAAAAAACAATTGAGGGCAATACTTGGAGCAACAGGATTTTGTCGGCAGTGGAACCCCTGCTATGGAGAAATCACTAAGTCCCTTGTAGCACTCACAAAAAACACAGTCCCTGAACCACTTAAATTGGAAAAGAACATTGAACAGCTCTTTCAAATTTAAAACGTGCTATCCTGTCTGCCCCTGCTCTTGGTATCCCAAATTATGACAAACCATTTACTTTATATGTCCATGAAAGGAAAGGAGTAGCCTCAGGTGTTCTAACTCAACTTTTGGGGCCTGATCAATGCCCAGTAGCCTATTATTCAGCCCAGCTGGACCCAGTAGCTGCAGGAGCACCACCATGCCTTAGAGGAGTAGCTGCCACAGCTTTATTAGTGACAAAATCTGCTGATTTGGTATTAGGATGCCCTCTGACCATAATGTGCCTGCATGAAGTAGAGGCATTGTTATTAAGACACAGAACTCAAACATTTACTGATCAAAGGATTACGAGATATGAGATAACCCTATTGAATAATGAACATATCACATTAAAACGCTGTGGAGCTCTTAATCCTGCGACCTTGCTCCCTGACTTACCAATTTCTGAAGGACCTTTACATGATTGTACATCTTTGGTGTCCACTGTTGATAAACCTCGTAGTGATTTACTGGACACCCTTTTGGACAATCCAGATTTAATATTATTTACAGATGGTTCTTCTTTTATGAGAGAGGGTGTGTGCTATACAGGAGCTGCAGTAGTTACAGAATTGGAGACTCTATGGTCAGCTTCTTTACCCTCACATGTGAGTGCACAAGGTGCAGAACTCACAGCTTTAAAACAAGCTTGTATCATTGCACAGAACAAAAGAGTCACAATTTACACAGACTCCCATTATGCATTTGGCATATGTCATGCTGTCGGCATGTTATGGATTCAAAGGGGATTCTTAACATCAGCTGGAAAGTGTATTGCCAATGCAGACCTTATCACTGAACTTCTTCCTACCATCCAACTCCCTGAAGCCATAGCTGTTGTTCACTGCTCTGCACACACAAGTGGCACTGACCCTGTCTCCAGGGGAAATGATCGAGCAGATGCTGCAGCCAAACTAGCAGCCTTAGAAGGACCTGAGTTAATTATGCCACTAACAATTACTGATAATTTGGATCTATCCCTTTCCTATAATGACAAGGAAGTGGGAAAATGGTAGCAGAGATTTAAAGCAAAACAGATAAATGGAATATGGGTGTCATCTGAAGGCAAGCCCCTGCTCTCTAGGGCTTTCTATAACCAAATCTGTCATTCTATCCATAAACATGGTCATTTTGGCACCCAAGGCATTGTAGACTCTGTTAAAAGAGTATGGATAGGGGCAGCTGGGTAGCTCAGTGGAGTGAGAGCCAGGCCTAGAGACGGGAGGTCCTAGGTTCAAACCCGGCCTCAGCCACTTCCCAGCTGTGTGACCCTGGACAAGTCACTTGACCCCCATTGCCCACCCTTACCACTCTTCCACCTATGAGACAATACACCAAAGTACAAGGGTTTAAAAAAAAAGAGTATGGATAGCACCTGGAATAACTACAATTGCTTCCAAAATATGTACAGCTTGTCCCACCTGCCAGGCCTTTAATCAGCACACTTTTCGAGAAAAAGCTTTTGGTGGACATCCTCTAGCTTACACACCATTTGAACATTTGCAAATTGATTTTATCTCTATGCCAAAAGCTGGACACTATGAATTTTGTCTGGTCATAGTCGATCAACTGACCAGGTGGCCTGAAGCTTTTCCTAAGGCTCAGGCCACAGAGGCTTTTGTTGCCAAAATCCTTTTGAAAGAGATTATTCCTTGTTTTGGCCTGCCAGCACGTATTGATTCTGATAGAGGAACTCACTTTACTGACTCAGTCTTATCACAAATTTATTCATGTTTGGGGATAACTCCTAAGTTTCATACACCATATCATCCCCAGAGCTCTGGCCAAGTTGAAAGGATGAATAAGGAACTTAAAACTATGATTGGCAAATTATGCACGGAGACTCATTTGAAATGGCCTGAAATTCTACCTCTGGCCTTATTTTATCTCAGAAGCAGACCCAGAGGCGATTTACACATCTCACCATTTGAGATGCTATTTGGACATCCACCTATTCAGGTACAACCATTCAACCCTGCCTATACTTCATTGTTAGGAGGGGATACAACCATTGCCACTTATATCAGACAATTACAAACAAAATTGCAAGAACTCCATGACTCTGGAGCTGCTGTTCAAGCAGGCCCCTTAGACTTCTCGCTTCATGATTTGAACCCAGGTGATAGTGTGTACATAAAGAATTTCAAACTTACTGGGTCAACTGAACCTGCTTAAGATGGACCATTCTAGGTCCTATTAACTACACCAACAGCCATTAAAATTGGGGAGAGGGACTCATGGATTCATTGCAGTCATGTGAAACGAGTACCCCCTATTGATAATGAATAATTCTCTGTACTAAGTATTATTACCTCTGTACTAAGTATTATTACCTATTATATTTGACTATTGATTGTATTTGCCTATTGTGATGAGAATGCTCTATTGCTGGATTTTGCACTATTTTGTTGCACTTTATTTGATTGATCCTTGTACTTGAACGATGCATGAACTACCTCACAACATAATATCTGTATTAGTGACCTAATTGACCTGATGTGCCTTTCAAAAACATTTTATGCTCTTTATCATTCCTTTTGCACTTTCTCGAATGTATTATTGCTTTGTATGCCTGATTTGCACCCACATCACTTTGTCTACCTCATTTGCACTCACACTATGGATCATGGCAAGTTAAGGACGAAATGAATCTTATTTCTTACAAATTAACCTCTATTCTTTACCTCTGTGATTGTATAAAAACTACACATTTTTTTTGTTGTTGTTGGTTTTTCTTCCTACATGTAAAATACAGTATTTTATTTTATTTTCCTTTTCCCTCATTTTTTTTACATTTGGAGCATGTCACCAGCATTAAATACTCTTGACTGTTTTGATTTTTGCAATAAGAATAAGCTAAGATGCCCATTTGCCTAGCATATGAATTTATACCCAAAAATTTTGGACTATAGAAACCTGCCACTAGTTATTTAACTATTATGAGACTTTTGCTTGATGACTATGTCTAATCCAAGGAAAATCGGACCACAAAGGAGCACAGAGTTTTTGGCCTGCAAAGTGCAAATGAGCACATAAGAGAAAGAGACTGAACTAATCCTACAGGGATTGATGGCATTCTATGTAAAGACTTGATCCTGTGTGAGACTCAAGGTTGCAACGCTTAGCATATGTTAAGACATAGGACTCCCTTGTACCGCACTTGATATCAAGTACTCAACATCGATTGTTCTGGCTCCATTATATCTGAAGTGAAGAAAAGTATTGCACCGGAAAATGCTATTTCTCATTTGTCTCAAGATCTAGTCTCCTTTTTCCATTTCTTTTATGATGTGACAACTTACTGCAGGCCAGGCTGCTAAATTGGGTTAGTGAGTGATTGTCATTGCAAAGCTTATGGGACATGGATTGCTACAGGAACCTGCTTTGATTTGTGAATTTTTTTTCCTTTTTCTTGTTCCTAGAATTTTTTCCTTTTACACATTTTTTTTAAATATCCTGTATTTTCCTCAAAGGTTATTTTTTTCTCCTTTCTTTTTCTTTTTTTTTCCTTTTTATTTTTTCTTTGGACTTTTTGATGTTTTGAGAATTGATTCATATACCTTATGCCTTGACCATGTATTCCTGTGTGATTCCCATGTGTATCCCTGTATTTTCCTCAGGGGGGAAATGTAAAGTTGTTCTCCTCTGAGTGACTATGTTACTTCTGTAAATTTGGACTTGAATTAGACCCTAATTTAGAACAGAAGACTACCTCCCAGAATCCAGAAGATGCCATGAAGATGCATGCAAAGACCACACACTGCTCCAAGAGATCCAGAGTGAATTTCGAGATATGGCGAATTTGAACTTTGGGGGGGTTGAATGTATTTATTTTTGAATGGACACTTTATGCCAGAAAAAGGAGACTGCCCCCTAAATGGCTTATTGTCAATGCATCAAACATTGGTTTTGTTCTTTCTCCCTTTTATTTCCCTTTTATCTCTGAATTATTGTAAACTTTAATTTGATTGTTTTCATGATCCATTGGGGAGACTTGTCTCCCAAAGGATCACAGGGGGGAATGTAAAGTTGAAAATACCTTGTACTCCCTTTAAAACTACATTACCCA
>NW_025368490.1:0-1164 GCF_016433145.1 Gracilinanus agilis | reverse complement strand
GTATATACTCTTTATATATTTTATATAAGATATATAGATTACAATATATAGAATATATAAGAATATACATAGAATATGTACATATTCTTTATATATTTTATATATTAACAATATGTATATATTCTTTATATATTTTATATAAGATGTATATATTTTTATATGTAAGAATATATATAGAATAAAGGATATATATAGAAATATAGAATAAATAAATAAATAAATATAAAGAATTATTATAGAATAGTTGTCAGTTTTTGCTAGTACTCCCTTCCTTCACCTTTCTGCATTGTTTCATTATATATATAAAATAGTATATGTTATATTTACATAATATAGTTTATATATTTATAATATAGATTATATTTATTATAGGTTATTCTTCACTTTCAAAGAAGCTGATACTTAATCATATTGCTCTAGCTTAGGTCTGTGTAGCTGGAAAAACATTGTTGTTTACCATGAGAATCAAGTGATGAGGGGCAGCTGGGTGTCTCAGTGGATTGAGAGCCAGGCCTAGAGACAGGAAGTTCTGGGTTCAGATCTGGCCTTAGATAACTTCCTGACTTTGTGACCCTGGGCAAGTCACTTAACCCCATGGCCCAGCCCTTACCACTCTTTTATCTTAGAACCAATCAATACACAGTATTGATACTAAGATGGAAGGTAAGAGTTAAAAAAAAAAAAAGAATTAAGCGACGAGATGCATAAAAGTGCTTATAGGAGTATAGATCGAAAGACCTCAGAGAAACATCTAGCCCAGGGCTTCTTAGTCTTTAAAAAAAAATAAAATGGAGTCCTTTTTTATAACTGAAAATTTTTATTTAATTAATTTAGAATATTTTTCCATGGTTATATGATTCATGTTCTTTCTCTCCCCTCCTCCCCCATCCCCATAGCTGACGAGTAATTCCACTGAGTTTTGCATATGTCATTATTGATCAAGACCTATTTCTATATTATTAATAAAATAGAGTTCTTTTGATAGTCTGGAGATACCTAGGGACTTTTTATCAGAATTATGTTTTTAAGTGCATAAAACAAAACACATAGGATTATGAATGAAGGCAGTTCTATTAAAATTATTATTTTTAAACTTTATTTTAACATTTAATTTATTATATTTTATTATATAATAAAGTATAATAAACATAGAATATTGCATAC
>NW_025368489.1:0-3580 GCF_016433145.1 Gracilinanus agilis | reverse complement strand
GAGAGTGACAGACCAAGAAAACCGGTCTAGAAGAGACAACTTGAGAAGCATTGGTCTTCCAGAAAAGGCAGAAATTAATAGAAACTTGGACTCCATACTTAAAGAAATTATTCAGCAAAATTGCCCTGAAGTTCTACAATAAGAGGGCAATATAGACATTGAAAGGATCCATAGATCACCCTCTACACTGGACCCAGAAAAGTCAACACCCAGAAATATAATAGCGAAATTGAAGAGCTTTCAAGTTAAAGAAAAAAATCTTACAAGAAGCCAGAAAGAGACAATTCAAATATCAAGGAGCACCAATAAGGATCACACGGGATCTGGCAGCCTCAACGCTAAAAGACTGCAAGGCTTGGAATACAATATTCAGAAAGGCAAGAGAGCTGGGCCTTCAGCCACGAATCAACTATCCAGTGAAACTAACCATATACTTTCAGGGGAAAGTATGGGCATTCAACAAAATTGAAGAATTCCAAGTTTTTGCACAAAAGAGACCGGGACTAAATGGAAAGTTTGACACTCAACCACAAATATCAAGAGAAAGATGAAAAGGTAAATAAGAAACAGAGAGAAAAGAAAGAAAACTCATAGTCTTTTTTTTAACCCTTGTACTTCCGTGTATTGTCTCATAGGTGGAAGATTGGTAAGGGTGGGCAATGGGGGTCAAGTGACTTGCCCAGGGTCACACAGCTGGGAAGTGGCTGAGGCTGGGTTTGAACCTAGGACCTCCTGTCTCTAGGCCTGACTCTCACTCCACTGAGCTACCCAGCTGCCCCCTCTCATAGTCTTTTAAGCTTGACTCTTTAAGGGCATAAATAAGATATAATTATCTGTATTACTAGGTGGAGAAATGCTATGTATAATTCTCTGTAGTGAACTCTATACACTATGATAATATTCCCTATTATAGCAACCAGAAGAATAATTCATAGGGAGAGGACAGGATACTAAATGGTCTAAGAAGACATGGGGGGTGGGAAAGAGGGGGGGAATAGTAGGGGACACCAAGAAAAATCTGAGTAAATAAGAAAAATAAGATATTCTATTACACACAAAGAGGGCATGGGGAGGGGAGGGGATAAATAATACCATAAGAAGGAGAGGAAGAGAGCATAATCAAACCTTACTCTCAGTGTAATCAACCTGGAGAAGGAAGAGTAGCTTTATTATCCATCCGGATAAAAAACTCTATCTAACCCTACTGAGAAAGTCAGAAGGGATAAACCAAAGGGAGCAGGGGAGTGGGGAGGCCAAAAAAGGGAGGGGGGAAGAAGGGAGAGGAAATTCATTTGGTCTTTAAAAAACAAAAAGAGGGGGCAGCTGGGTAGCTCAGTGGATTGAGAGCCAGGCCTAGAGACGGGAGGTCCTAGGTTCAAATCTGGCCTCAGACACTTCCCAGCTGTGTGACCCTGGGCAAGTCACTTGACCCCCATTGCCTACCCTTACCACTCTTCTGCCTTGGAGCCAATACACAGTACTGACTCCAAGACGGAAGGTAAGGGTTTAAAAAAAAAAAAAAAAAAAAAAAAAAAAAGAGGGGAACAACAAGGGAGGGGGCAGAAAGGGAAGTCAGTCAAGGGAGGGGATAAGGGATACCGGCTCAAAGCAAACCACTGGTGTAAACGAAAATAGTGTAATAAGAAGGAGTGGGTCTAGGGGAGGATATAAAAATGTCAGTGAATACACAAGTAACAATTGTAACTCTGAATGTGAACGGGATGAACTCGCTCATAAAAGGGAAGCAAATAGCAGAGTGGATCAGAAATCAAAATCCTACCATAGGTTGTCTACAAGAAACACATATGAGGCAGGTAGACACACACAAGTTCAAGGTTAAGGGTATGAGCAAAATCTTTTGGGCATCAAATGAGAAAAAGAAGGCAGGAGTGGCTATCATGATCTCTGACAAAGCCAAAGTAAAAATAGATATGATTAAAAAAGACAGGGAAGGTCATTACATCCTGATTAAAGGCAGTATAAACAATGAGGAAATAACACTGCTCAATATATATGCACCAAGTGGTATAGCATCCAAATTCATAAAGGAGAAACTGGCAGAGCTCAAGAAGGAAATAGATAGTAAAACCATAATAGTAGGAGATCTAAATATTCCTCTTTCAGATCTAGATAAATCAAACCAAAAAATAAATAAGAAAGAGGTAAGAGAGATGAATGAAGTCCTAGAAAAATTAGATTTAATTGATATGGGGAGAAAAATAAATAGGGACAAAAAAGAATACACGTTCTTTTCAGCTGCACATGGTACATTTACAAAGATTGACCATGTAATAGGGCATAGAATCATGGCAAACAAATGCAAAAGAGCAGATATAAGAAATGTAACCTTCTCAGATCATATTGCGATAAAAATAATAATCAGTAAGGGCACCTGTACAGGCAAATCAAAAACCACTTGGAAATTAAATAATATGATTCTCCAAAACCAAATTGTCAAAGAAGCAATCAACAATTTCATTGAAGAGAATGACAATGATGAGACATCCTACCAAACTCTGTGGGATGCAGCCAAGGCAGTACTCAGGGGGAAATTTATATCCTTGAGTGCATATATTAACAAATTAAGGAGGGCAGAGATTAATGAATTGGGCATGCAACTCAAAAAATTAGAAAGTGAGCAAATAAAAAACCCCCAGATGAAAACTAAATTAGAAATACTAAAAATTAAGGGAGAAATTAATAAAATCAAAAGTAAAAGAACTATTGAATTAAGAAATAAGACGAGAAGCTGGTATTTTGAAAAAACAGATAAAATAGATAAAGTACTAGTCAATCTAATAAGAAAAAGGAAAGAAGAAAACCAAATTGACAGCATTAGAGATGAAAACGGAGACCTCACCTATAATGAAGGGGAAATTAAGGCAATCATTAAGAACTATTTTGCCCAATTATATGGCAACAAATATAACAATTTAGGAGATATGGACGAATATTTACAAAAATATAAATTGCCTAGATTAACAGCAGAAGAAATAGAATACCTAAAGAACCCCATATCAGAAATAGAAATTGAACAAGCCATTAAAGATCTCCCTAAGAAAAAATCACCAGGACCTGATGGATTCACAAGTGAATTCTATCAGACATTCAAAGAGCAACTAATCCCAATACTATACAAATTATTTGATATGATAAGCAAAGAAGGAGTCCTACCAAATTCCTTTTATGACACAAATATGGTACTGATTCCAAAGCCAGGCAGACCAAAAACAGAGAAAGAAAACTATAGACCAATCTCCCTAATGAACATAGATGCAAAAATCTTAAATAGAATATTAGCAAAGAGACTCCAGCAAGTAATTAAGAAGGTCATCCACCATGATCAGGTGGGATTTATACCAGAAATGCAAGGATGGTTCAACATTAGGAAAACCATCCACATAATTGACCATATCAACAATCTAACAAACAAAAACCACATGATTATCTCAATAGATGCTGAAAAAGCCTTTGACAAAATATAGCATCCATTCCTATTGAAAACATTGAAAAGTATAGGAATAGAAGGACCCTTCCTAAAAATAATAAACAATATATACCTAAAACCATCAACAAGCAT
>NW_025368488.1:0-3678 GCF_016433145.1 Gracilinanus agilis | reverse complement strand
TCAAATCCCATTTCAGTCATTTACCAGCTGTAAGGATCTGGGCAAATCATTTAACCTCTCCTAGACTCAGTTTCCCTGTCTCTATATTGGAGATAATAGCCACTTCTCAAGGTAGTTATCAAGATCAAATGAGAGAACATGTAAAATCTCTACAAGCTTTAGTATAACTGCCAACTATAATTATTATCAGGATACATTTCCATTTTCCTAATCTTCTAGGCAATAGTTCATGTGTTAGGAAGTAAGTTGTCTCACGAAAGGGAGGAAGGGTTAGACAAAATGAGCTATAAAGTCCCTTCTATCTGGAAAGTCTCTCGTGTAAGAGCTGCTGCCTTAATATGGGTCTCCTCGACCTCGGAATATCTCATGTACACAGCATGGCCTTACTCTTTCTTGGGTTTTCAAAGAGGGGAAAGTTTGTCCTGAACCTCTCGAACCTCAGAGCTGCCTAGGAACAACCTAGGTATCTCCTTCCTCCATCCTCTTCTGCAGGTCACGTCTTTCTTCAGGATACCCCAATGGCACCCCCTGCTGCTGAATAGTAATATTCCACTGCAGGAACAGATAAAACTCTTTAGCCTTGGCTCTGCCTTTCTAACATTGTCCTGGACTGACTGTCTTGATCAATGATACATGTAAAATCCAGTGGAATTGTGCATCGGCTAAGGGGGGGTTAGGGGGGCTGGGGGAGAGAGAAAGAACATGAAATATATAACTAGGGGAAAATATTCAAAATAAAAATTAAAAAAATGAAATAAATAAAATAAATTGGTGTCAGTTCCTTTCTGAGTCCATGACTTACTCCCTAGGTCCAGATGAAGACAGTACTTCAAAGAGATAAGAGGCCAAGGGAGCATTCCTCAGAGAATTATAGAATCGCGGAACCTCAGAATTACAAAGGACTTTATAGACCATCTAGTTCAAGTCATGCTGGACAGGAATCCTAAAAAGCATCCCAGACAAGTGATCCTTCAGCCTCCACCTGGATATCTCCAGTGAAGGGGAGACTTACCACCTCCCAAGGCTCCCTATTCCACTTTGGAATAGGTATAACTGTAAATAAATTGGTTTTACATTAGATCTAAATTGGCCTCTCTGCATCTTCATCTTATTCCTCCCTATTCAACTTCCCAGAGACCAGAAGAACTGGCTGCCAATATTCTGAAACCATAATGCCCTTCCACCTATTCCTGGGAGCTGGAAAGTCAAGGGGAGCATCAGCTGAGACGCAGGGCTACAGGCTGAGCTCTCTGAAAAACAGGTTCTTTCCTCTCTGGGATGACTGTACCAAAGAGTTCTTTATGCACTTCCACACCCTCCACTCAACTGAATTGTCCCTGAGTACAAAATTCCTAGCTCCACCTCTGCAGAGGACATAAGTGCTGACTTAAGCAAACCAATATCAGAGTAACATGCTTTGTAAGGAGTTGAAAAATGTGCCTTTTGCACCAAGGATGAATTTCATGTAGAAATCAACAGAGCATGACTGACAAGCAAAATCAAATTCAGGCCTACAGGAAGGAAGAAAGAGGGCCCTGCTGTGTTTAAAATCTGATTTGTTCAAATAAGGATTCAAAGATATTTCCATCATGCTCAGCCCCTGACAATCAGGGCTCTGGTAGGTTCGCCCACACTTGGATACCCTTGGACAAATCATTGGGGTTTTGTTCAGGGCACAGGACTTTGGCTCCTGACATCAGATTAGATTCTCCTCCTTCTTCCCCAAGGACTACCCAATTGGGAAGCAATCCTATTTCCCTTTTGGTTTTGACTCAATTATTTTCCTGTGATCACTCAGATGAAACACTTCTCAACACTGCCTGGACTGCACTTTTCCAATGAGTAAACAGATCCAAGAGAAGAGCATCAAGGAATAGGCTTCCAAATTCAAGATTAATGTTCTCACCAATGGCTCTGGACATTTAATCAAGAAATGCAAACTGAATTGGCCCAGGGCTGAGCAAAGGACGGTCCCGTCCAAGTCCACAGTTTCCCTGTCCCAGCTGGATGCAGGGGGTACAGCAAATCTAGCCTTTTACCATGCTGGCATTCCTCATGGGATAGGGTCAAGGATCACACACTACCTACCCACTTAAAAGTCTGAAATTTGGGGGAAATACTTTGGGGTAGACACTCTAGTAGGGAACTTCCTGATGCCTGCCTTGACATTTCTAGGAAGCCCCCAGCTTACCCTCTTCCATCTCAGCCCCTTCGATGTGAGTATAATGAGAGACCCTAGCTCCCAGCCAGACAGTCTCCTTGTTCAACCCCTCTTGGGGACCTCACTACCCCCTTTTTGAACCTTGGCAAATCACCAGCATGTGGCAGTCCCTACAAGGGAAACAACAGGCCCTTTCCCTAGTGAGAAGGCAGGTCCCACTTTCTTCCAGAAGTGACATCTTTATTTCTCAGTTCATCTACTATTGACGTTTCCTTGGCCTTAATCCCTTGGGTAGAAAGTATTGATTTAGCCTCCCAAGAAGCCAAATAGCTACCCATGTTCTAAGTAATTGTCACCTTCACCATCATTAATATCACTATCAGATATGAAATACTTACTAAGTTCCTGCTACATGGAAGGCATTGCTGAGTATAGGAAACAGGAATATGGAATATCACAAAAGTCCTAGGTGTGGTTTTAAGCTTTAATAAGAGCTTTTAATAGCTAGCATGTATCCAAGGTGGACTTTGAAGCCAGGTCTTCCTAACGCCAGGTCTAAGCAGCTGTGTGACCCTGGGCAAGTCATTGAACTTCCATGTTTCTTCATCTATAAAATGGGGATAATAATAATAGAACCATCCTCCCAGAGTTGTGATGAGGATCAAAACGAGAGAATGTTTATAAATTGGTTTGCAAATCTTAAAGACCTATATAAAAATACTCTCTGCTACCCTGAGATTAATAACCGAAATGAAGTCCTCTACTTGTGGAAAGTGGGAGAAATGTTTTTGAGTGTGGGACAACTTTGGGCAGCTAAATGATACAGTAGATAGGACACCAGGCTTGGAGTTAGGAAAACTCATTTTCCTAAGTTCAAATCTGGCCTCAGACGCTTCCCAGCTATGTGGCTCTGGGCAAGTCACTTAACCCTGTCTACCTCTGTTCCTCATCTGTAAATGAGCTAGAGAAGGAGATGGCAAACCACTCAAGTATCTTTGACAAGAAAACTCCAAATGGGTTTTGACACGACTGAAGTGACTTAACATGGGACAACTTCACAAACTCACAGTCTAGTAAATAAAACATCTAAAAGACGCAATCCTAGAATAAGAAGGCTTGATCTCTCCCACTTTTCCCAGCAATCCATTCCTGGAGACATATCTTAAAGTAGATTGTCCCAAGGTGACATCCTCACTACCTACAGCTATTTATTCCTTCTGTCTGTTTAGAGCCATTAATTGCTTTGGCTGCATCCCACAGAGTTTGATAGGATGTCTCATCATTGTCATTCTCTTCAATGAAATTGTTGATTGTTTCTATGATTTCTTCTTTGACTAGCTGGTTTTGGAGAATCATATTGTTTAATTTCCAATTAGTTTTTGATTTGCCTGTCCAGGTGCCCTTACTAATTATTATTTTTATTGCATTATGATCTGAGAGGGTTACACTTATTATTTCTGCTTTTTTGCTTTTGTTTGCAATGTTTCTATGCCCTATTACATGGTCAATCTTTGTGA
>NW_025368487.1:0-8625 GCF_016433145.1 Gracilinanus agilis | reverse complement strand
GAGAAACTTGTTTTGGGAAGGGAGAAATCGCAGTCAGAATACAAGGCGTTATCCTAGCTAAAGAGCTCAAATCAATATAACAATTAACCCCAACTGGTTCCTGAAGGGATATACATCTTAGACCTGAAGGATCCTGCCTGGGCAACTGTTATAAGGGAGAAGGGTCATCTTATTTCTCTCTGTACATCAAGTTACCATCTCAAATAGATCAAGACACCTCCCACAATTATAACAGTTTTTGGCGTAGCCAGGCTTTGAACCTGCTAATTTCAAAGAAGGATAATGGAAATTTTAAGAATGACATTTATCTTGATCACTCTGGCAATGTTTCTATACTCATTCACCCAGGGAGTCATTAGGCTCTGGTGCAACACAATACCAGAGTATGTAGTGAAATTAGTAAAGATATATGACACCTATAGATATCTTACTATTTCACTGGCAGTTTCTATCCTACCTGCCAACAGTGGTTGTAGCTTTGGTGGCTTTCCTGCAAATGATTTTGGCTTTGAAGAAAATTTATGCATGGGTTAATAGTAGAGCAAGAACAGATACAGAGAATGTCATGTCTTTAATGAGGGATCAGTTGAAGATGATGGTTGAGATTAACAATAAAATCAGACTTGGACAGGAATTAGACAAACAAACCACCTTACAACTGGAAGTAATACAAAACATGTATCTTCCCAAAGAAAATAAGGCTAATAAGAAGACAATGATTGACATGAGCACACAAACTGACAATGAATCTGAGACTTGTGTGGCTACTCAGAGTTAGGAGGGGGCAATGGCATCGGCTACTGTGACATTGTTTCCTATTGTGGACCAAACTCAGTTTAGGGAAGATGGTGAAGCTGTAAATATGAAAACGTATAAAGCTTTTACAGCACAAGATTTAGAGGTGCTGAGGAAAAGATTTCCCAAGTTTTTTCTCTCACCTTACAAAGAGGCTAAAGAATTAAAAAGGACATTCAGTCTTTTTAATCCATCCTATCAGGACGTTGAATTTGTATTGGAGGAATTCTTTCCGCCCAGTGAAAAAGCCAGGTTTATTGAGGAAACAAGATCAAATCCTGTATTAATGGACTGGCCTAGAGGCCATTCTGGCATTGACTTAAGCTCACCAGAAAGCATGAGGACACTAGTAAAATGTAGATATGATGTGTTAGAAGCTGTAAAAATTCATGCAAAGAAACCTAATGGTTGTGGAAAATTTGAGAAGATGAGGCTGAAGAAGAACATCCTGGTTTATTTTTAGACAGACTGATGGAAAATTCTGAAAACTTATTGGGATTTAATACAGATAGAGCAGATGAGGCTGTACCACATATCAAAAGGCAATTCATAAAAGGTGCAAGTATCCCAATACAGGTATATTTCAGGCAGAGCTGTCCTCAGTGGGAAGAGTTATCCTTGGAGGAAATGAGAAAACATGTAACCTACATACATGAGTCCAAACTAAAAGAAAACCAAATAAAACAGGAATTAGATTCAGAAAAGGAAAGGACCATCAGAGATTTGAAACGTGAACTCAAAGAATCTCATAGAGAGAGAGACAGAGATGAATTTTGCAATTTTGCATTGTAAATTGCTAGGGATAGAGAATATAAACCTAAATCCACCTACTACAAGAAAAATAGGTCAAATAAACAGATTCCCAAATGCTATCTTTGTAACAAGGCAGGTCACCTTTTGAGGGAATGCAGATTCAGGAAGCAGATTGATTTTTCCAAAGATAAGACAGATTCATACAAGAAACCATATACTAATAATACTTGGGCAAGCAAAGTACAAAAATCTCAAACTTGTTGCCAACATGATTGCAAAAGAACAGATAAACCATTATTAGAAGAAATGGAAAAATTTTTAAAGATGGGAAGCAGGCCAAAGGTAGCATCTTTATGAAGGTTAATTAATGAAACAGATCAGTGAAAAGGAATATTTAGAGAGAAAGAAGTGTAGAGGCATGAATGAGGCTAATGTGTTAGTGATGGAAAATATTGAGGATAGTCAATATACTGTATTTGAAAAAAGGAAGAAATCAATACATGATTTGGAAGTGCAAAATGATGTATAGGAGATGTATAAGGACATTTTTGGCAAAGAGATTTCTCTTGTGGAAAACGCAAATCCACAGAAGTTAGTGGAGAATTTTGACAGAAATCTAGTGTCAAATGGGTTAAAATTTGAGCTAGAAGGTCAAGGATACATTATTGCGAATAACAGATCAGAAGTTATGTCGAATAATGGAAGTAGCCATGGGGATCACTTGGAAAAACTTTCCAGACCCATCAACTTGTGTTTTGCCAACGAGAAGAAACATAATTTCTCCATAAATGTAACTCCTGAAACCAAGATGGAGGACGAGGGAATAACAAAATTACAGGCTCAGTTCTCAAATCAAAAAATCACTTTAGCACCTGTGAAAGAGATAATTTTCTGTCTGAATCCCCAAGCTGAAAGTTTTTAACCTAAATACAAAGTAGCTACTGATGTGCCAGATCATCCAGCAGCCTGCAGAGGGAAAAACTGTGGCGGGTTTAAAATGAGGCTTGAACATATAGGACCACTCGAGATTGTTAACAACTTAAATTTTAACACTGAAACAGGGTTAAATCCTCAAGTCTTGGTGAGGGGAGAGGATATTACACTTAATCCTGTCCCTGAAGCCATGATTAGAGACTTAAAGAATCTCTAATCATGGTTGAAGAAACTGTCATGTTTCAGAATCCAGTTCAAAAGAAGCCATCTTGTTCTCAGTACTCTGCAGAGGCAGCAAGGGCGAGGGGCAGACTTAGACTCTTACCATACAGAGCATGTACTAAGAGAAGATACTTGCCAGGAAGTGAATTCTTGTGATTACCATGGACCTTTTAATAGAGGAGAAGTGAATTCTAAAGTCAGCACTATCCAGACATTAGAGAAAGAGACAAAGCTGTCACCTTTGCACAACAACAATGACCAGAAAGATCCTTTAATCACTATCCAGATTAATGGAGAATACATGAATGGGATCATAGACACAGGGGCAGATATAAGTTGTTTGAGAAATCTCCCTAGTGATTGTGAGATGCTTGGTTCTGTCATCGTGAAAGGAGCATCAGGCATTCCACAAACTGCACCAAAATTTCAACTGAAAATGGTGAAATTAGGACCAATAGAATTTGAACATCAATTCTTATTGTTACCACAATGTCCTAACAATCTCATAAGTAGAGATATCCTATGCAAACTGGCAGCTACTATATATTGTGAGCCAAGTGAAGAACTGTATTTGCACCTGCCCAAGAGGTCATTGAAACAGCATCCGGACTTATGCCTGAATAGGATGTCTGAAGATCACACAGTTTTAGTTCTGGATCAAGACAGCTTATATAAGATTGCAGATACTCTACCAGTAGGAGTATAGGCTACTAGTTCATCAGATGTGGGTAGAATCCTTTTGGCTAAGCCGGTGAAAATAAAAGTAAAAGAAGGAATGAAACCACCTAGAATTCCTCAATTTAAAATGAGCAAAGAGGCAGAGGAAGGAATAAAACATTTGAACAAGGATTTATTAGCTCAAGGCATCCTAATGCAAGGTTTTTCTGAATTCAACACTCCTATTTTTACCTATCAAGAAGGTAAAGTTAGATGTTAATGGGAAAGTACAGTGGAGAATGGTGCAAGATCTTAGAGCAATAAATGATTACGTGGAAGATATCCATGCAGTTATTCCAAGTCCATCAGAGATAATTGCAGGGATTACCCCGGACTCTAGATGGTACACTGTGATTGATCTGTCCAATGCATATTTTAGCATTCCAATCCACAAAGACAGTCAAAGGTTGTTTGCATTCACCTGGAAGGGTAAATCCATATTTTGGGGACGTCTTCCACAAGGTTTCAAAAATTCGGCTTCTGTGTCTTGTCAAATACTGCAGAAAGATCTAGAATCCATATCTTTCACTGCTAGCAAGAGGGTGCATTATGTAGATGATATCCTACTAATGTCACCAACAGGAGAAATATGTCACAGAGACAGCATCCATCTAGTGGAAGAACTATATAAGAGAGGACATAGAATTTCCAGAAACAAAGTGCAGTGGGTAAAAAAAGAAATAGAATTTTTGGGATTCACACTGCAGTGTGGAACTAGAAGTATATCAAAGAAGAGAATTGAGGATATACAGAAAACCAGCTTACCTAAAACCAAGAAACAACTAAGGGCAATAATTGGCATGACTAGTTTTTGCAGACAGTGGATACCTGGGTTTTCTCTAATTTCTAAGCCTTTAACAGAGTTAACCAGGAAAGACATCACAGAACCACTGAAGTTAACAAGAGAACACATACATACCATTGAGAAGTTAAAGTCAGCAATTCTTTCTTCTCCTACATTAGGCATTCCAGATCACAACAAAGTTTTTCATCTATTTATCCATAAAGATAAGGGAATTGCTTGTGCAGTGCTCACTCAATATTTAGGAAGCAATTTAAGACCTGTAGCTTACTATAGTTCTACACTAGATCCTGTTATCCAGGGAATGGTTTCCTATTTCAATATTACTGCTGTTGCAGCTTTGATGGTTAGGAAGAGCTCTAAGCTGGTTCTGGGAGGGGAACTCGGATTGTATTCCCAGCATCAAATAGAAACCACACTGAGGAATGCAAATCTGCAGGCTTTCACATCTCAGAGGCTCTCTCAGTATCAAGCCACATTATTAATGAACGAGAACTTGACCTTCCACAAGTGTAAATCCATCAATCCAGCGACTCTTATCCCAGAACTTCCATTGGAAGGGGATAGCCTTCACATATCTGAGGATACATTAGAACTAGTACAAAAGGCTAGAGAAGATCTTTCTGATGTTCCTATGGAAGATGCCGACCTCACACTGTTTTGTGATGGTTCGAGTCATCATTATGATGGGAAAAGAGTGACTGGTGCAGCTGTGACTACCCAAATTGAAACCCTATGGTATGCAGCACTTGGGCCAGACATATTGGCTCAAGGAACAGAAAACGTTGCATTGACTCAAGCATTGAAAATTGGTAAAAACAAAGCTCTGAATGTTTTTACAGATTCGAAGTATGGATTTTCGATTGTTCATTCTTCGGGAGAAATTTGGAAGAAAAGAGGGTTTATAACATCTAAAGGGAAAGCAATAGCATATGGGAAACTAATTAGCAAATTGTTAGAGGCCATACAATTGCCAGCAAAATTATCTGTAACACACTGCAGGGCATATCAAAAGCTAGTGGGACCAATAGAGATAAGCAATGACAGAGCAGATATCTCAGCTGTTTGCAGCCAGATATGGAGAAATAGCTATATTTCACCTAGCCTCCATGGATAGAGATGAACTATTACAAGCCTATTCACAAAAGGAAGTGCAATACTGGAAGAAAAATCTTGGAGCCACTCTGGTGAATAGAGTCTGGATGTCAATCTCTGGAAAACCGTTCTTGCCAAAATTATTGTACCACACTGCATGTGCAGCAGTTCATAGAAAAGGCCACTATGGAGTTTTAGGAGTGGTAGATACAATTTGTAAAAGCTGGATAGCAATAAGTGTGACTACCGAAGCCAAAAAGAGTGTGTGATGAATGTTTCATATGTCAACAATATAACAAGGCTATAATTAAAACAAGAGCCTTTGGAGGAAAACCTTTAGCATTCACACCATTTGAGTGTCTACAAATAGACTATGTCACAATGCCTAAATGTCAACAGTATAGGTATATTCTAGTGATAGTGGACAAGCTGACCAAATGGCCAGAAGCATTCCCGGCTAAAAGAAATGATGCAGCTTTTGTAGCAAAAATGTTATTAAAGGAGATAGTTCCAAAGTTCTCTATACCATCAGTAAATTCATCTGACTCTGGTAGTGATTTTGCAAATTCAATTTTAAAGCAAATCTACCAGGTGTTAGGGATCAAGAGACACTTGTGTTCTATATATAGACCGCAGTCGTCAGGGGCCGTGGAACGGACTAACCAATCTCTAAAATCAATGATTGGAAAGTTATGCACAGAGAGTCATCTTAAATGGCCAGATGTTTTACCTATGGCACTTTTCTATTTGAGAAGTCAACCAAATAGTCAAACTCATTTGTCACCATTTGAACTATTATATGGTCAACAGCCATGGATGGGAAACGCTCCACAAGACACTGATTATCTATCACATTTAGGGATTGAGTGCAAAATCTATGAGTATGTCACATTGTTAAAAGAGAGATTGGATGAATTACAAAAGTCATTTCTGATACAACAAAGAGTACCTCTTGACTTTAGTCTTCATGATTATCAACCTGCAGATAAAGTGTATATTAGAAACTTCACAAGAAAATCAGTATTACAACCAAAATGGTTAGGTCCTCATGAAATAATCTTGGTAACACCATCTTCAGTAAAGATTAAGAACAAAGATTTCTGGTATCACTACACACACCTAAAGAAAGACCTCAGAGAAGCAAAGTCCTTATCAAGAATTCAGTCTGAAATGCAAGAAACAGAAACTCAGCTAAATAAGCAGTCTCACTCCTAAGATATAGAATCTGATATAGAAATAGAACCTCAAAGTTAAAGATCATACTTGGAAAAAAAAAGCCTCAAACAAGAAAACATCAAGAAACACATCAAGTAAAGTCCTCATTAATGTACAAAGATCAAAAGTTAAATCTATTAGAAAGTAGTAATGCAGAAGGAAAAACAGAATATTAGGTTTAAAAAACTATATATTTACATCTAAGACAAGTGAAAGTATGAAATCTCATGAAGGAATCTTGTGGCAACACAAAATTCTGACATAACATCATACAGTCATGCATTGGTTCCTGATCCGGGGATTCTTCAATCAAGTCGATGACAGACAAGATGGATTTCCAGCAAAGGAGAAGAGAGATGAAATCCCGAAGAGATCCAGAGTTCCAGAGACATCAGGACATCAGGACCAGTGCAAGGACAAGAGGAGACATTGTACTGATAGACTGTACAAGGACCTGAACTGTGACAACACTGTGACTTGGACATCATCACCAGGAGACTCACAAGAAGAGAAGATCAGTGGATGAAGATTAGGTTTGAATAAGTGCAGGTTTTCACACTCAGACACTAATCATAAGGAAAATGCACATATAGAATGCATACAACAGAACATAAGCTGATTGACAGGAGAAGGCTGAAGAAGAAGGTGAGTATAAATCCAAACAGGATATGATAGGTCATGAGTTCAACACATAGTCACAATAGAGTCACCTCACATGTACATAATGTATATAGTTGAAGAAAGTAAAATGACCCAAAAGAGCAAGAGAGTTAAGTTTCCTTGCAAATATTTCATGAGAACATCACATGAAAACCTTGTATATATGTAATATTGTTACTAACATATATTGCATAAGTCTACTAACCCGTAGGGAAAGAGTAGAGTAGGGATGTTCAAAATTTTAGTTAGTATAGGGTCAGTGTAAAATAGTTATGAATGTTCAAATAGAATTGATAGAATGTTAGACAGTGTGTAGAGTAGGTTAGTTAGAAGTGAATACTAATTGACTAACACATTAACTCTAGTATAAGAATTACTGACAGACTAATCTTTCTAACTATAGATTAGGGAATAGAAATGTTAGGGTTTAATATGAGTTAGGAATGTTATTTGAAGTTAGTGTTAGTAATATAGACAGAGTTATTGAAAATTTTTCTTTGTCTAAGGTTAGGAAACAACATAGATGATTGTTTTAAATATTATGATAATGTTCATATGTTATGTTGATGTTCAACTGATGTGTTCATGAAACTATTGTATTCAAATCCCACACTTTCCCACAGAGAAACCTATCCTAAACCCTTTTCATTAGCTTTAAGCTAGTTAGTTAGTTCAGGCATTAGATAAGGTAGGATTTGTTATTTTGGGAAGGGATAGTTAATGGGATAGGAACACATAGTTAAGATTAGAATAAGTGTTGACATCATCCATGAACAAGAACATCTGGAAATTTACAGGTTGAAATTTCCAAAAACAAAACGGCATTCATCTTATATGGAACCTCTGGGAGCTTGAAGATCACTTTTGATTGACAAATAAGTCACTTGGATGGAATGTTCCCAGGGAGTCATGGGAGAGGCAGGAGGAGGGGCAGTTAAGAATCCTGAAAGTGTTCTGGGTCTTGGACCTGTGCTAAGGCTGGAGATTGGTGGATCCTGGTCTTGGAGTGAGAGGGTGCAAACATCTCTCTCTGCAAATCTCTTCCTGTACTTGAGATACCGTGCCAACCTGTTCCTGACCACCACCTTGGTGTCTACTGCCCTTAGATATTAGGAATTACATCATCTAGATATCTAGGTTTCCCAGGGCCTGGGAGGGATCCAGAAAGTGGGCAGGAGATGAAGAAGAGGGTGGAAAAGGGTGGAAATAACTCAACTGTAAGGCTGAAGATCTATTGAAGAAGAAGTCAAATATCCCAACAGTTTACCTACTCTGGTTTAGTCCTGGCCAGGCTGAACCAGAGGGAAACTACATTGATTCTTCATCTGCCAGCAGTTGAGATTTCATTAGCAACCAGTAGAGTAGGGTCTCCTATACCACAGTCCTTTACCCTTCTCCTTCTTGTTAATATAAAGTACTTTCCTAAAGCAGTG
>NW_025368486.1:0-5980 GCF_016433145.1 Gracilinanus agilis | reverse complement strand
CACCTAACTGGCCCCATACAAATCCAAAATGGAATTACAACTCTCCAACAGATATTAAAAAATTACATGATGGCAGGCAAGCATTATTAACAGCTATAAAAGCTTGTGCTGACACAGGATACATGTGGGACAAATTCGAAAAAATTAAACAGCGTGCCGATGAAACTCCGTCCCATTTTATGGACAGACTGATTGAGGTTGCAAGGCTATATATGGACCTTGACTTAACCGTAGAACGGGAATTAAAACATGTACGTAGACAATTTGTAAAAAATTCCTGCAAAGTAGTCAAAGACTATTTTAAGACTCATTGCCCAAATTGGGATAAAATGGGCCTTGAGGAATTAAGGAAGACAGCATCTTATGTTTTTAGAAGCCAAGAACAGGAGGATGATACTGACTCGATAGATGGTTTAAAAGCAGAAATCAAAATGCTAAAAGCAAACCAAAAAAATAAAGGAGAGATTATAGCCCCTCTCCAAGAATCTAACAATCAACCTGCTTTCTGTTATTTTTGTATAAAGAAGGGCCATACAATGGGGATTTGTAGGACTTTCTTGAGACTACTCAGAAATAATACCCAGCCAACAGATAACTATAGGAATAACAACAGAAACAGGAATAGCAATAATAAAGATGATGATTCCGGGAATAGCAATTTTAGGCATGATAGAAATGCTAAAAATAAAACTCGGGATGATGATAGCTCATACCAAATGACCCCACAACAGTATATCTCAAGTGGAGCTCGCCCCCGAACTAATCAGGGTGCTAATGCCCCTCAGGGGGGTGCCCATGGAGCCCAAGCATCTTTATGAAGGTGCGTGGGGGGAGGGACGGCTTTGGAATCAGAAAGGGAAACTTTTGACTTTCCTGACCATGATGTTCTAATGCCTATTATCCCTATACATTCCCCCCCAAATAGTAAGGAACCTTATGTAACCCTAAAAGTGGGTAATTCATGTTATGGTTGTTTATTAGATACTGGGGCTTCAAGATCAGTACTGGTGAGCAAACCAGATGTAAACTGTAATTCTATTGGCTCTCTAAACGTAGTAGGGGTATCAGGAACATCTCAAAAGGTCCCAGAACTTTCTCCTCGTATGGTAAGCCTTGGACCTTTATCAATAGAACACTCCTTTCTTTTAATGCCTGGATCCCCCACAAATTTACTGGGAAGGGATCTATTATGTAAACTTAGAGCCACAATAATTTGCAATCCAGATGGTTCTATGTCACTGGAATTGCCAGAGGACTCTTTAAACCTACTCCCTGTACTTCTTTCAGAAGAGCAGGAAGTAAAAGAGCCTCCCACTTTTAAAATCCCAGATGATATCCCAGAGTCTCTATGGGCTACATCTTCTACTGATGTAGGCCTACTTAAATCAGCTGTACCTGTTCAGATTAGAACAAAAGGAGGACCAGCTCCCTCCATTCCTCAGTACCCCTTATCAAAAGAAGCCATTGAGGGAATCACCCCAGTGATAAATTCACTAATTGAGCAAGGAATAATAATCCCGTGCAAGTCAGAATATAATACACCTATTTTACCTGTCAAGAAGCCGAAATTAGGCCCAGATGGAAAACCTCAATATAGATTTGTTCAGGATCTAAGAGCTATAAACAATCATGTTATAAAGAGACACCTAGTGGTTTCAAACCCAAACACAATTATTTCTTCTATTCCCAGCACAGCCACTTACTTTACGGTCGTGGACCTGTGCTCAGCCTTTTTCTCAATTCCCATTCATGAGAATTCCAGACATATATTTGCCTTTACCTGGAATAATTCTCAGTGGTCCTGGGCCCGTCTTCCCCAAGGTTTCTGCGAGAGCCCGTGTATTTTTGCACAGATTTTGAGCCAAGATACAGAAAATATAATATTTAAAAATAGTAAATTGATTAAATATGTAGATGACTTGCTCCTGGCTTCACCTGATGCTGAAACATGCCAGGAAGATAGTAAACATCTTCTTTTAGAGTTACATAAAAGAGGACATAAAATAGCAAAAGAAAAAGTGCAGTGGTGTCTCCCCAGAGTGGAATATTTGGGGTTCATCTTGACAGCTGGTGCACGACATATATCCCCTAAGCGCATTGAAAATATTCAAAAATTGAGCAATCCTACCACTAAAAAACACTTAAGAGCAATCCTAGGAGCAACAGGTTTCTGCAGACAATGGATCCCTTGCTATGGGGAAATTACTAAACCCCTTATAGCATTAACAAAAGATTCAGTCCCTGAACCACTTAAATTAGAGCCAGAACACAAGTTAGCTCTATCGAATTTAAAACAAGCTATTCTGTCTGCTCCTGCTCTAGGCATCCCAGATTATAACAAACCATTTACTTTATATGTACATGAGCGTAGAGGAGTAGCTTCAGGTGTTTTAACCCAAACTTTGGGACCATACCAGTGTCCAATTGCTTATTATTCAGCTCAGCTAGATCCTATAGCTGCAGGTGCACCACCATGCCTTAGAGGTGTAGCTGCCACAGCTCTGTTAGTGACGAAAACTGTTGATCTAGTATTGGGATGCCCATTAACAATTATGTGCCCACATGAAGTGGAAGCCTTACTGCTAAGACATAGAACACAGGCATTTTCTGATCAGAGAATTACAAGGTATAAAATAACCTTGCTAACTAATGAAAATATTACTTTAAAACGTTGTACAACCCTTAACCCAGCCACCTTACTTCCAGATTTACCAGTTTCAGAAGAACCTTTACATAATTGTGAAACACTAGTGTCCATGGCTGAAAAGCCTCGAGACAATCTCCTGGACACTCCTTTAGAGAATCCTGATCTAGTTTTATTTACTGATGGCTCTTCATTTATGAGGGATGGCATACGCTATACTGGAGCTGCTGTAGTTACAGAATTTAACACTGTATGGTCAGCTTCACTGCCCTCAAATCTAAGTGCTCAAGCCGCAGAACTCATGGCTCTAAAACATGCATGTATAATTGCCAAAGATAAAAAGGCTACAATTTATACGGATTCTCGATATGCATTTGGAATATGTCATGCAGTGGGTATGTTATGGCTCCAGAGAGGATTTTTAACCTCAGCTGGAAAATCTATAGCTAATGCAAAAATTATTAATGAAGTTCTTTCTGCTCTCCAGCTACCAAAAGCCCTAGCTGTAGTTCACTGCTCTGCTCATACAGGTGGCACTGACCCTGTCTCTAAGGGAAATAATCGGGCAGATATTGCTGCAAAGCTAGCAGCAATAGAAGGGCCTGAACTAATTTTAACATTAACAACCACTGATGACTTAAATTTATCACTTTCCTATGATGAGAAGGAAATAACAAAATGGAAGCAGAAATTTAAAGCCAAACAGATAAATGGAGTATGGGTGTCCTCTGAAGGAAAACCCCTGCTCCCTAGACACTTTTATCGCCAAATTTGCCAATCTATTCATAAAAATGGTCATTTTGGTACCCAGGGCATCGTGGACTCTGTTAAGAGAGTATGGATAGCTCCTGGCATAACCACTATAGCCTCTAAAGTGTGTGCAGCTTGCCCTACTTGCCAAGCATATAACCAACACGCCTTTCGTGGCAAGGCTTTTGGTGGGCGTCCATTGGCTTACACACCTTTTGAGCACCTACAAATTGATTTCATAACAATGCCAAAGGCTGGACAATATAAATTCTGTCTGGTCATAGTGGATCAACTGACCAGGTGGCCGGAAGCATTTCCTACTGCCCGAGCCACGTCAGCCTTTGTTGCCAAGGTGCTTTTAAAAGAAATCATTCCTCGTTTTGGTCTGCCTGCACGTATTGACTCGGACAGAGGGAATCACTTTACTGATTCAGTTTTATCTGAAATATATTCATGCCTGGGGATAACTCCAAAATTCCATGTACCATATCACCCCCAGAGCTCAGGCCAAGTTGAACGGATGAACAGAGAACTTAAAACCATGATTGGCAAATTATGTACTGAGACACATCTAAAATGGCCTGAAATTCTCCCTCTAGCTCTATTTTATCTTAGAAGCAGACCTAGGGGAGATCTACACATCTCACCATATGAGATGGTTTTTGGACATCCTCCTATACAGGCTAAACCTTTTTCTCCTGCATATACATCACTATTAGGAGGAGATACTTCTATTGCTTCCTATATACAGGAATACAGACTGCGCGAACTCCATGAATCTGGAACTGCAGTACAAGCAGGACCAATAGACTTTTCACTTCACGACCTGAATCCAGGAGACAAAGTGTATATAAAGAACTTCCAGCGCACGGGGGCAACCCAGCCTTCGTGGGATGGGCCGTTTGAAATTTTAATAACCACCCCAACAGCTATAAAGATCGGAGAAAAGGACTCTTGGATTCATTGCTCACATGTAAAGAGGGCATCTTCTATTGAACCTGATTGACTGTTTCCTGTTACCTGCATTGGAGATAACAGTTCATGGACTCATGGATGTTACTTTGGAATCATTGGTTTGTCTTGATTCTTTCCCTGATTTTATTCTAATTTCTTATTGATTTACCTAATATCTTTTAATAGAATAATTGATATTTTTTTTTGTCTTTTTTCTCATTTTCTTGTACTTGAGTACATATAATCCCTTAATTTTTTTATTTTTTGCAATGCTATAATTTTAATATATATATAATTGCTGTAATATTAATGCTTACTCACAAGGTTTAGACTCCAAGAACTTGCCATATATTGTTAAATGTTACGGGACTGTGATTAATGCTTCTATCTAATTCCAGGAGAAGGGAACACATGAGCCATTAATGGTGCTAAGGAAAGCACAAGGTCATGAAGACCGACCGACAAATCCAATGGGATTTCTGAGAACATCTGCACAGTGCCAAGGAGCACGAGGTTAAAGAGATCATACATATACAGGTGGGATTGAGGTACTCCCACGCCAACACTGAGGACTTGAACTCAGTGTAAGAATCGAAGCTGCGATGCTTAACATATGTTAAGACGTAGGACTCTCCGAACTACACTGCCAGTCAGGTACCACAGGTTGGCTATTATCTGGCTCACCCATATATTCCTGAGAGTAAAGGGAATGACAGACGCTTCCCTTGCATTTAAATCTGGTCCTTTTTTCTCTCTTATAGAATGGCAACTTCCTGTAGTCTTAGCTGCAAATGGGTAAGTGCAGTATTACTGCATTGTATCCTACAGACTAGTAGGATGGAAATTATAATTGATTAGACCCTAATACAAGGGCCTGTTATTTTCTTTTCTTCAAAAATTTTTTTATGTACATAACTTTTGATATTTGATTTTGATTTTAATGCCTTTCTTTTTCAAAAGCTTCAATTTTCTTCTATTTGATTTTTTATATTTTTTCTTTCTTTTTTCTTTTGAATTTACTCATACAACCCCATGACTCAACTGTATATATTGAGCTGATCTGGGTATTTCTTTCTAAATACCCACGTCAGGGGGGATTGTATTTTTATAAAATCCAAGATTAATCGTATTTTTATTATATTCAAGATTTAATTTTGGTTTTGTTTGAGAAAATTCTCAGGGAAAGAAACTTGCTGATTCCTTAATCCAGAGAATGAACTGTTTGCAGAGAGATGCCTGAAGAACCTACGTTTAATCAAGAGATCCAGAATGAACTTTGGGTTGCAATTGATTGAACTGATGGGGTTTTGTTGCATCAAGTGATCCAGAACGAACTTTGGGTACTAATGAATGGACTGATGAGGTTTTTGAACAGTTACCTTAATTGTACATGTTATGCTGATTGGGGACTGCCCCCAGTTGGTTTCTTGTCAACGCGCTTAGCAAAACATTGGTTTTGCTTTCTCTCTTTTCCATTTCCCTCTTATCTCTAACTATTGTAGTTAGAAGGACCTTTGTGGTAGAAGATGTTTGTGTAACATGATCACTTGGGGTGACTAGGCACCCAATGATCATCAGGGGGGATTGTGTAAATAGAATTAGCCAGATCCCATTAATAGTCAAAAATCTACT
>NW_025368485.1:0-1058 GCF_016433145.1 Gracilinanus agilis | reverse complement strand
GGAGAGGGAGGGGGAGGGAGAAACACAGACAGAGATAGAGAGGAAGGGAGACAGAGAGAGACAGACAGTCAGAGATAGAGAGACAGAGAGAGAGACAGAGAATAGTACATTTTTCCTGGCTTCTTGTTTGGAAGAGCTTCGTGTTTGAGATAAAGTAAGCTTTCCTGGAAGCCCCCATTGTGTGGCAGTCTTGTTGGTAAGAGGTTTCAGAGCATGGACGCTGAGGGCAGAGTAATAGCCAAGTTCGTGGGCTCTCAGATCTGGAGCTGGGAGGGACCTAGGAGGTGGCCACAAGTATTAAGCAGCTGAGCTGGGACTGCAGCTCGGGACCTTTGACCCCAAATCCAGAAACGGGGCATCAGAAGCACTCCCTACTTCCTGAGGTGGGGAGGGGGCTGTTATTCTACTCCTCCCTTCTGCTGTGGCCCCAGCCTAATCCTTTCTTCTCACACTCTGTACATTCTTCCTTGAGCCCAGTCCACGTGACCCCCGTGTTAATGGTGCCCAGTACTGGCTGTGCAGCTTAGAGCCCCGAGATTGAAAGAGAACTGATCCACTAAAAAGGGGAACGGAAGTGGGATCAGTCGGGGGCCTTTTCACTGCAGAGAAGCCTCTCCAGCTTCTTGTCTTTTGCAGGCTAAGGTGGGGTCCCCTTCTTCAAGCCTCTTTCCAACTCATGGCCCTTCCACTCCCATCAATATACTTGTTCCTTCTGGTGGAGCATCCGGTGGGCCTGCTGCAACAAATGTTCATAAAACACGGAATAGGTCTCGAAGTTGCTGCGTTCTCTGGCCATCACATCACAGCCCAGAGAAAGGAGACACGTTTCCAGGTGATCTTTCTTAAAAGTGATCTGTAAAAACAGAGGGGACAATTAGCAACATCTAGGAACCTATTTCTCAAGAGCCTCATTACTGGGGCAGCTGGGTAGCTCAGTGGATTGAGAACCAGGCCTAGAGACAGGAGGTACTAGGTTCAAATCTGACCTCAGACACTTCCCAGCTGTGTGACCCTGGGCAAGTCACTTGACCCCCATTGCCCACCTTTACCATTCTTCT
>NW_025368484.1:0-7175 GCF_016433145.1 Gracilinanus agilis | reverse complement strand
AATAGAGTTCACTACAGAGAATTATACATAATATTTCTCTACATAAGAATACAGATAATTAGATCTCACTGAGGCCCTTAAAAAGGCAAATTTAAAAATTATAAGTTTTCTTTCTTTCCCCTCTGTATCTTATTTACCTTTTCAGGTTTCTCTCGATTTTTGTGGTTGGATATCAAACTTTCCATTTAGCCCTGGTCTTTTCTGTGCAAATACCTGGAATTCTTCAATTTTGTTGAATGCCCATACTTTCCCCTGGAAATATATAGTCAATTTTGATGGGTAGTTGATCCGTGGTTGCAGGCCCAGCTCTCTTGCCTTTCTGAATATCGTATTCCAAGCCTTACGGTCTTTTAGCGTGGAGGCTGCCAGATCCTGTGTGATCCTGATTGGTGCTCCTTGATATTTGAATTGTCTCTTTCTGGCTTCTTGTAAGATTTTTTCTTTTGCTTGAAAGATTTTGAATTTGGCAATAATATTTCTAACCGATTTCTTCTCTGGGTCGAATGTAGTGGGTGTTCTATGAATCCTTTCGATGTCTATATTGCCCTCTTGTTGTAGGACTTCAGGGCAATTTTGCTGAATAATTTCTTTTAGTACGGAGTCCAGGTTTCTATTAATTTCTGGTTTTTCTGGAAGACCAATTATTCTCAAATTGTCTCTTCTAGACCGGTTTTCTTGGTCTGTCACTCTCTCATTGAGATATTTCATGTTTCCTTCTATTTTTTCAGTCTTTTGACTTTGTTTTATTTGTTCTTGTTGTCTTGAGAGATCATTAGCTTCCAATTGCTCAATTCTAGTCTTTAGGGATTGATTTTCGGCTATAATCTTTCGGTTTTCGGCCATAATCTTCTGGTATTCCTTTTCAATCTGGTCATTTCTGGTGTTCAATTGCAAGATTTTACCTTTTCAACAGTTATTTTCTTGCCAGATCTCTTCCATTTTCCTCAAAATCTCAGTTTTGAACTCTTCCATAGCTTGTGAGGAGTTTTCCTTATTTGAGGAGGGTCCGGATGCTTGTTTGTTCTCCTCCTCTGTTTGCCCGGTTGTCTGGATTTTCTCTGTGTAAAAGTTGTCGAGTGTTAAAGGCTTCTTTTTCTCGTTGTTATTCTTTCTCTTCTGAGTTTCCTGAGTCTGGGTAGCCATCATTAGCCCAGCAGCTTCTCAGGTTTATCCTCGCGCTCAGTGTCTGTTCGCGGTCTATTGGCTCCTGAGGTCTGAGTTCTGTTTTTTCCAAGGTCAAGCCCCCTGCTGGACCCCCTTGCTTGATCCTCTGCAGGAGGTTCCTTTACAAGTCTCAGGGCACTGCTTCCACAGTCGTACACCCGTCTAACACTGGTTCCCCACTCAGGTTTTCAGAGCTTTAGTTCCTGGTTGTGTCTGCCTCCACCCACGCCTCTGCCCGTGCCTGTGCGCTCTGCGCCCGGCGTCCACTCTCTGCTCCCGCGTTCAGATTTCGCTTGCGTTCTTTGGCTTATTGGGGTCCTAAGTCTTGCTGCTCTCAGGAACAGGCCCCAGAGCTGCCAATGACTCGATGGGTGCCCCAAACTTGCTCTATTTCTTTTTAGCTGGCTTCAGAGCTATAGATGTGTGTGGAGGGGATGGGGGTGGGGCGGTTGCTCAGACCGCGATTTAGTGAGAGCCCTTTATAGCCTGGAAATGTCTCGATTCCACGTACCTTCCACGCTGTGCCCTGTTGTGGGGTTCCTCCGTTCGTCTGGACTTATTTTTATGTCCCCTTGAGGAGTTTTGTGTGTTTCGGTCAGGAGAGGTTAAGAGCTGCTTCTTACTCTGCCCCAATCTTAACCGGGAACCCCCTCCTTATCACTTTTGATTAGATTAACTTTTACTTTTTTGTTTCGTCTAAGATTGACTGCTACTCCTGCTTTTTAAAAAGAAAAATTAATTTTAGCTGAGGCATAGTAGATTCTACTCCAATCCCTTTCTGGGTGTTTGTGATTACCTGTTTTAAATGTTTCTTGTCTACAATATATGGTGGAATTCCATTTTTTTAATTCACTCTATCCTTTTCTGTTTTATGGGTGAATTCATCCCATTCATATTCACAGTTAAAATCACTAATTTTGTTTTTCCCTCAGTCATTTTTCCCCTCCCTCACTCTTCTTTTAGTCTTTCCCTCTTCACAGATGTTTTGCTCCTGACCCTCACATTTCCCAATTTGCCCTTCTTTTTGACTATATGCCCTATTTATCTTATTCCTCCTTCCTTCCTCTTTCCTTAACCCATAAGGTAGGTTTCTATAGCTGACTATCAGTATTATTTCTACTTAGAGATAATTCTGATGAGATTAAGTTTCAAGCACTGCCTGCTGCACTGTTATCTTCTCTTTCTCTGTAAAGACTCTTATGTGCCTGTTCATGAAAGAAAGTTTATATCCTTCTTTCCTTTTCTCCACATGTGTGTCTCTTTCCTGTTTCTTGATTTTTTTGGACATTAATTTATTATATTCAACTTCCTTACTTCTTTATTTGTATATTCCTTTTTCATTGCCCTTGTGGTGTTAAAATTCTTCAGTATCTCAAGTAGTTTTATTATCTTGAAAATTTTAAGTGCCTTCAGACTCTCATATATATTAAATAGTAAGTCAGCAGGGCCACCCCCTTCACAGATCAAATGCAGAAGAAAAAAAAAACACTATCTGGACCTACTTGAAATATGAAAAAATAAATCTTTGCAAGCTTGGAACAGAACAATGCTCCATCTACCTCAGGAGCAGGCCACATTGAAGGTTTTTGGGTCTCATGCCCACTTTACTAGTGAATGAGTGGCTGAGATTGGGCCATTCCCTTTCTCTGTATCTTCATTTTCTCTAGCTATGTTGCAGTGTATTGGGTTAGTCCACATTCTATAGATTCCCACAGATACTGTATTTCTTGGGCTACTCTCTCTTCTTACTTCAATGAGGCATATTCCTCCTGCTTTCCTTTGTTTTGAGGTGATTTAAAAAATTTGTGTGTGTGTGTGTGTTTGTGTGTGTGTGTGTGTTTGTGTGTGTGTCTGTAGGGTTTGGCCAAGCAGGATGTTCTTTACTTTGCCATCCTAGCTGCATACATACAACTTCAGCTTATTCACTTGGTACAATATGTCTAAATGGAGAACTGGGGGGAACCTAGATTCCAAGAGAAATATATAAGGAAAAGTTGTCCAGTTTGTAGCTCAGGGGTCACCAACCAAAGCAAAAGTCCTAAATGCCCAAACCAATTTAAAATGCAATTGGGAAATGTGTAGCAAAACTTTAAACATCAGTATAACTTAGGCAATGTTGGTTTATCATTTTCTAGAATAATATGAAGCTGCAGGATTCTTCTCCTATTTTTATCCAATTCCATTAGTTTAAGATAGAGAGAATGTGGACCATGAGTGGTCATTCCTTAATATATTCTGTATGGTTTTCCAGATATCTTGTTTGTTCCTATTTAAATTATGTTCCTCAGAGGCAAGGATTGTCTTTTGCCTCTTTTTTTCCCTAGTATTTGGCAAAGTTCCATGCACAAAGTAGGTGTTTAATTAATGTTTATCGGTTGACTGATTGATTTACCAAGTATTTAGAGAAAACCTGATTTCAATTGACTTCATGACTAGAAATATCATAAAGATAAAAAGCTCCATTTATTTTGTGCCTTGCCTCCTTGTTTTATTTGACTCTAGGGGAGCTCAGTGACACTTTTGCTTCCAGCATCCAGAACCTGGTAAGAGATCATATGATATGGGGAAAGGCTTCAGAGCCTTTGCCCCTTCTTAGTCCATATTGACCCGAGAAATATATTCAATTTTGGGATTTTTTCATCACTATTTTTTGTCCTGTGTTCAGGAAGTACTTCCTCACCTTTGTTGAGAGGCTAGCAATAATAATCCTGAAGTAAGAGTCCAGGATGCATGCACATTACAACTAACATAGCTTCTGTAATTCAAGAAATAAGGATGAGTCTTTAAAGGTCCTATACCCATGAAAGCTGAAATGAAGACTCATTTAGCATCAAAGCCATCTTTACATATATGTAGATGATAGAGATGACATAGACATAGACATAGATATAGACACAGACATAGACACAGATATAGACATAGACATACACACATGCATATGTTAGGACCAAGTCTACATAGGACTGAAGCTAAGTTTTGATCATTTCCCAACAGTAATGAAGGTACTATCAAGGAGAGGATCAACTGAAAATATCAGAGGAAATGTTTGCATAATTAATTTTCCTGTAGTTTTATAGTAAATATTTCTTTGTAAGAGCTAAATAATGTTAATTGTTTGAATGGAATTGGGGCAGGCCTTTATTTGACTCTATCAGTGAGGAGGAAAATAGCTAATGGGAGTTTGAACTGATGGCAATGGAAAAGATATACACATAAACCCCTCAGGCTTACCTAGTACCCTCAAGAGAGATTTACCCTTCTTGGCTTTGGGGGAAAAGGTAAAAGTCAGAGTATATATGTTACACAAGGGAAACTGAATATTACAAATTTTAAATGGATTTCCCAAGATTAAGAAAGTAGAAAATAACTAAGTTTAGATGAAACTCAAGCCTTCTGACTCCAAATTTCAGCAGCTACTATCCCATACCAGATGTCCTCAATAAAGGTTGTTATTTTTTAGAATTACTCCTTGATTGCAAGTATATCAATATTATGTAAGTTGACAGATACTGATACATTATTCTGTTTATGTGTTAATAAAATATCAGAATCCCCTCAGTGATCATTTTCTCCAAACTTTTCCAGGCAACATGGTCAAAGAGACATACTGAATAGTGCATGGAATTTGAAGTCCAAAAGTTTGGATTCAGGTACTAGCAATAGGGACAGCTATTAGCTGTGTGATCTTTATTTATTTATTTAACAACATTAGACCTCAGTATCTGTACCTGCATGATAGGAATATTATGTCACTTGGTTATTAATATCAATTATTAATATATTAATCATTATCAATATGTTAATTATTAAAATAAACAATATTAATATTGGAACATGGGTTCAAATTCCATTTATAATACAAACTATTTTACCTTAGACAAGTTAGTTGGCATCTTTGAGCCTATTTCCTCATTTAAGTATTAGGCAATTTTTCTATAGGATCACTTATAAAAATTTTGTCAAACTTACAAACCTGCATACTGATTTGGAAAGTCACAAATTAACATTATTAATGTGTATACATGTGCATATGCAAATTAAAATTATAAGTGTAGATACACACACAAACATAAATATGTGTGTATCTGTGTGTGGACTTTTAACTATAAATCGATAGTTAACCATTCCTCAATTGCACTTTAATTTGGTTCCTGCTGACTCCTTTGACACTTCTGACTTAGCACTCTTTCAGACTAGTCCCTTTGTTGCTATGAATATCTTATTAGTCATATACATGTTCTAAGTATATAAATACAGATGTTAAATGAAATATCAAAGTAATTGACTCAGTTGCTTTTTTCTTTATGCTGGCTAATAAGGATTTCTGCCTCATATAGCTTGAAGGTCAACAGGCCTCTTGAGAAAGGAAGATTTTCGACTTCCTTTCTGTAGGAATATTTTCTTGTTTGTATAAAGACTTGCAAAATTGGAGTTAAATCAATCCTTGACCTCCATCTTTGCAAAGAACTTATTTGGTAAATTATATTCAACTCCTCCTTTCCATCCTTTTTGAATTGGGGTGATCATTTTCATTGATATTGTGAGTCATCATGCCTAACTTTGCCTTATAGTCTTTATTTTAAAAAGAATAATATGGACACTATTCTATAGTCAGAAGCTGTCTTGGAGTTAGTTGTCTTTATCAATGATTCACCAAGTAAGGTGGGAATGACACGTTTTATTAAAACAACATAGTTAAAATGAACATGGAAATATGTATTTATAACACATATAAAATCTGTATCCATGGTGGCAAACCTATAGCATGTATGCCAGAGGGGGCACTCAGAGCCCTCCCTGTGGGCATGCCAGTTGTTGTTGCAGCATGGAATCCCCAGGAGTTCATTATTAGAAAGCTGGAGAGATGCTCCCTTCCCCATCTCCACATGCACCTGAGGACATCTCCTGCCTTTCTAAAAGGTTTACCATCACTGATTTATATCATATTACTTGCATAACAAGAAAGTGGGAAGAGAGAGATAAAAGGAGAGAATATGAATTGAAAAACATAAGAAATGATTATTAAAATTATATTCACATGCAATCTAGAAACTTATATATTTATATATAATTAAAAGAACTTTGACTTAGTTATCTAGATTTCCTTCCACTCACCTCCAATTTGACTTTGGATGTATTTATATACCGTGGAAACAATGAGTTAGCATAATGGATGAACTATTTAGTCTTGGATTCAGAAAAATAGCCTCAAACCTGCCTCAGAATCATACAAACCACTGACCCTACATAAGTCACTTAACCTCTCTCAGTCTAACTTTCCACATGTGTTTAGTGGCAATAATAGGAAATCCTTTATTGTGTTGAGGACCAAATGAGATACCATACAAAATGTTCTGCAAACTTCCAAGTACTATATGAATATTTATTTTATTATTAATTTTTCATAATAATATTTGCCATTACTATGGCAATTTATATTTTAAAGCCTTTTGTTGTTTTACTTGGTCCTTCAAACAAAATGTGAAGTGTTAGCGTAATATCATGTTAGTTTAGAACATTATTTCCATAGATGAATAAACTGAGAGTAATGTGACCTTTCCAAGGTAATAGGCAGGAATGAGTTGAATTAAGATGCAAAACATGTTTTGTTGTTGTTGTTTTTAATTCAAAATCTATTCATATGAACTCAGAGAAGAATGTGGTAGTGACACAGTATAGGGGAATTATCTATAGACTATAATGAAATACTGACCAATGAGGACCATTCATTAGGTCATAGGACATATACCTGTGTGGTTTCTAACCCAAACACAGCATTTCCTTCTGGCTATCTCTGACAGAGGGCTTAGTGCAACATGTTTTCTGTTTTGATTTTAAAGTGCAAAGACTGATAACAGAGTTAGAAGTGAAGTTTCATAAAATTTAAAAAGTTACTCTCACTCAGGGATCTTCCTTCCCTCCTTTCTTCCCTCCCTTGCTTCCCTCCCTCCCTTCCTTCCTTCCTTCCATTCTTCCTTCCTTCCTTCCTTCCTTCCTTCCTTCCTTCCTTC
>NW_025368483.1:0-2242 GCF_016433145.1 Gracilinanus agilis | reverse complement strand
CACAAGAGCTAGAGCAAGCTTGGGGCACCCATTAAGTCCTTGGCAACTACCTGGGGTCACCAAGGCCTGCTCCTGAGAGCAGCAAGACTTAAGACCCCAAGAGGCTAAAGAACACACACATTATGAACACAGACCGTGAGCATAGGCACAAGAGCAGGCTCTTGCGTCGACAGATCCTGAGCCTAGGAGAGGACTTGGATCCTGAGCCCAGAAGTGGACCTTGATTAAAGACCCAGTGTAGAGGGATGTAAGACTATGGAAACAGTGCCCTGAAACTCTTAAAGGAGCCTCAGACAGAGGAACAAACAAGGGGGCCACTAGGAGGCTTGACCCTGAGAACAACGAGATCTCAGACTTCAGGAGCCTAGAGAGCACAAACAGACTCTGGTTGTGAGGAAAAACCTGAGAGGGCACAGAGCTAACAATGGCAAGCCAGAGACCAGAACCCCCAAAGAGAATGATCATCAAGAAGAAATCTGTAACACTGGACAACTTTTACATAGAGAAATTCCAGACAGCAGAGAAAACAGCAGAGGAGAACAAACAAGTAATCACATCCAAACCTTCCCAAAATAATGAAAACTGGTCACAACCTATTGAAGAGTTCAAATCTGAGATGATGAGAAAGATGGAAGAGATCCGGCAAGAAAATAACAGTTTAAAAGGCAGAATTTCACATTTGGAAAGTGAGGCAATTCAACTTAAGACCAGAACTGACCAGATTGAAAAGGAAAACCAAAAGATTATAACAGAAAACCAGTCCCTAAAGGCTAGAGTTGAGCAATTAGAAGCTAATGATCTCTCAAGACAGCAAGAACAAATAAAACAAAGTGAAAAGACTGATAAAATAGAAGGAAACATGAAATATCTCAATGAGAAATTGCCAGATCAAGGAAACAGGGCTAGAAGAGACAATTTGAGAATCATTGGTATTTCTGAAAAAGCAGAAATTAATAAAAATTTGCACTCCATACTAAAAGAAATTATTCAGCAAAATTGCCCTGAAGTTCTACAACAAGAGGGCAATATAGACATTGAAAGGATCCATAGATCACCCTCTACAGTAGACCCAGAAGAGACAACCCCCAGGAATATAATAGCCAAATTCAAAAGCTTCCAAGTAAAAGAAAAAAATCTTACAAGAAACCAGAAAGAGACAATTCAAATATCAAGGAGCACCAATCAGGATCACACAGGATCTGGCAGCCTCCACACTAAAATATCTCAAAGCTTGGAATATGATATTCAGAAAGGCAAGAGAACTGGGCCTACAACCTCGGATTACCTACCAATCAAAAGTAACTACATCCTGCCAGGGGAAAGTTTGGGCATAAAACAAGATAGAAGATTTCCAAGTATTTGCACAGAAAAGACCAGGACTGAATGGAAAGTTCGATATTCAACCACAAAAATCAAGAGAAAAATGAAAAGGTAAATAGAAACAGAGGGGAAAGAAAGAAAATTTGTATTTTTTAAATTTGCCTCTTTAAGGGCTTCAATAAGATCTAATTATTTGTATTCCTATGTAGAGAAATGTTATGTATAATTTTCTGTAGTGAACTTTATTCACTATTATAGTATTCAATATTATAGTAATCAGAAGAATTATTCATAGGGAGAGGTTAGAATACTAAATGGTCTAAGATGATATGGGGGGGTGGGAAAGAGGGGGTAAATAGTAGAGGACACCAAGAGAAACTTCAATGAATGAGAAAAACAGGATAATCTATCACACATCAAGAAGCATGGGAAGGGGAAGGGATGAATACTATTATAAGAAGGAGAGGAAGAGAGCATTAAGAGGTAATATTTAAACCGTACTCTCAGTGTAAATAACTCTGAGAGGGAAGAGTAGCTATATTATCCATTGGGATATAAAACTCTATCTAACCCTACTGAGAAAGTCAGAAGGGATAAACCAAGGGGATCAGGGGAATGGGGAGGTCAAAAAAGGGACAGGAGAAGAAGGGGGAAGGAATGCATTAGGCTTTAAAAATAAAAAGAAGGGAATAATAAGGGAGTGGGTAGAAAGGGAGGTTAATCAAGGGAGGGAAGAAGGGTTACTGGCTTAAAGCAAACCACTGGTTTAAAAGGAAATAGTTTAAGAAGAAGGGGTAGAACTAGGGGAGGATACCAAAATGTTGACAAATACACAACTGATAATTATAACTCTGAATGTGAATGGGATGAACTCTCTAATAAAACAGAAGCAAATAGCAGAGTGGATTAGAAACCAAAATCC
>NW_025368482.1:0-3801 GCF_016433145.1 Gracilinanus agilis | reverse complement strand
GCACCATGCAGGTTCTTATGTGTTCCTTTAGCACTGTACAGTGGCACATTTTGTGTTCCCTTCTCCTGGAAACAGACACAATCATTAAGTAAAGTCTGACAATTTTTAAACAATCGGTGGCACTGTTTCTATACTCTAAAGTTTTTGGGCATGCATTAACATTAGGACTAATGGACATTTTAAACTTACCCTAGTGCAAGATCAAAAATCCTTAATACTGGTAACATGAGCTTCTAGTACAAAAAATGAGAGAAAAAAGAAGAAAACTCAAATACTGCATTGCACATATAAGTGAAAAATAATAATAAAAATGTTTAAAAAATAAAAAAAATATATAGCTTACAATCAGTGACACACTGTGTCAGCTAAGGAGAGGTAGAATAAAAAGGTTATTCCCCCCAAACGAGATCCATTTCCTTTTTAACTTGGCCATGATCCACAGTGTAAGTGCAAATGATTTTCACCAAGTAACAGTTTTATAAAACAGTAGTACAACAGGTAATGTACATTCAAAGAAATAACAAAATTCCCCAGAATCATAATAGCCCATTTAATGACAATAGCAAACAAACTCATTACCATATAGGATTCACATAAGTTGCTCTGTGACATTTAAAAAAAAAACCTTTGAACTCATGGATACTTGTCACAAATTCTACAGATCTAGCAAATCTTTCAACCTTGAATGAGATATTCTTAACAAAGTCTATTACTGTCATCGTTCCAAAATTTGACAAGAGAAACCAGAAAAATCACAAACTTCTGTACTGCTAATGAAAACCATTTGGGTCTAAAAACATCGCCAATAATTTAGATCATTTTGGTGGAAGGGTAGAGTAAGCTGAAGAGTTGCAAATATAAAAACCCATTCAGAAGCGACTAGGATTCCCAGGAAAATCCTTCCCACCTCCTGAATGAGATTATAACCCATTACAGGGTAACCAAGCCCCTTTTGGGGGACCTCCCTTCCTCTGGTATGAGACTGTAAAAGACTTGTCTCCAATATGTCCCATCCATTGCAATGTGGAGCTGAGGAATAAATAGTGAAAATCACTTCAGTTGTCTCATCCATTACATTTTTAATAAATGTGGAGATGGGGAAATACTACAGTGCAATTGTATTTCACTTCAACTACTAATGGACTCTCATCTCTTGTTAACATTAATAAAACAATGGAGTCTGAAAAGGCTTAAAATTCACCAACAGACATCATTAAGGTTCCTTCTCCTCCCCAGGATCATCACCCATCTAGATTCCTTTGGTCACACCTCTGGGCTTCCCTATACATGGACTGGGCATAATATGGACAAATCCTATATTGATTGTGTTCAGAGAGTGAGCTGGCCAAACTGAGAAGGGCATGTAGGGAGCTGAATCTTCCCCTTGAATAACAGGATAACACAAGCTATCAACTGCAATGTATCCAATCAATACAAAAAACCCCAGGAACAGAAAAAAAAAAAAAAAAAAAAAGATATCCTAAAGCTGTAAGCTGCATGAGCTCAGTAAGGATCTCTGGAAATGGAAGCTGTTTTAGATAGGTAGGAAACTGGGCCATGCTTGCAATCTCTACTTCCTGTCAGTATATGGCACTAAAAACCTCACAAGAATGTTTGGGAGAAAAGTTCTGTCCCTTTCCCTCCAGAGGAGTAAAACCAGTGGCCCTGTGATACTTCAATCCCCAGCCAGCTTAAAAATTGGCTTGGGAAATCACAGCAAGCAAGGGAAGTGGGGATTTTTACTTCACCTTCTGCTCAGGACCAAGAAGGTGCTTCCAAACAGCTCTCAGACCCTCATGCAATTGGGCGTGGACTGCAGTAGCTCACAGACAGCATAAATGGCAAGACAGCAGTGCTGGGAGCAGGAACACAGCAGCCAGAGCAGGAACATCATTGGGTACTAGAAGCAACCGGAGAGAAAAATTTATCTCCTCTCTATTCTTTACTCAAAGGTTTTCTTAATAAACAAATAAACAAACAAATAAACCAACAAACAAAGAAAAGAAAAGAAAATTCTATCTTTTTGTGAATCATCAGAAATGTAACATTACAAATTAATATCTAATATTCTGAGTGTTATATTTTATAAGATTATTAATAATTTAAAGTTGAGGAAAGTGATAGCCTTAGCAAAGAGAGAATTTCCCAGCCATGCTTGTGAGAGAAATGAGAGAAAGTGTGGAGTTACACACAACTTTATTTATACAATGTAAGGATGTATCGTGGGGATGAAGGGAAAGGGATTCTGGGAAATATAGTTCTATTTACACAAAAGCTCCCTTTATGGATTTATTAAAAATATTTAATATATTTTAGCATTTTTTCTCTGTGAAAATAATACATATAAAACATTGATTAAAAATTAAATATAAATATGATTGTGTTATTTTACTTTAGAAGTATATTTTTTCTTTTTGATATTAAATTATTCCCCCCCACACTTTTTTTAAAACCTTACCTTCTGTCTTAGAATCAATACTAAATTTTGGTTCTAAAGCAGAAGTGTGGTAAAGGGTAGGCAACTGGTTGTTAAGTGATTTGCCCTGGGTCACCCACTGGGAAGTGTCTCAGGACACATTTGAAACCAAGTCCTCCCAACAAAAGGTCTGCAGATCTATCCACTATGCTACATAGCTGCCCTGGTTGGCATTAAATTTGATCACCATTAGCCAAAGAAAGTTTTTATTAAGAAAAAAAAATGTTGCTACCTAGAGGATTGAATTAAACAACAAAAACATTGATACTTATCCTGAATCAATTATGAGTAGCTATATACAGGTCAGTTGTTTTTAGAAGAATGATGCAGCTCATTTTTGCTGAAGTTGGAGCCTATACCAATTTCATTGGTTTGAACAATTTAATCATATTTAAAATTTTAATGATTTTGCTTGGGGCATATCATAATCATATGTAGTAAGTGCTTGGGTTAAGTAAAAATAAAAAATTAATAAAGGAAAGAAATAAGGTCTGTAAATCAAAACCACTGATAACTTTATGGTATGCCATTTCTTTCTTGCCTCCCATATTACTGAATTCTATAGTAGAAAATTGTTCACTATTTCCAATAGCCTTTGAAAACATCTTACCATTTCTTTCCCCATGGAGTAAAAACATTACATTTCCATTTTGTCCATTTTATAATCATTGTACAGTTGGCTCTCCTTAACTTCCTAATAACATTATTACTCTTAGGGACCTTCTAATTTTCTGAATTTTAAATAAAAAAAAACAAGAGATAAAAGAACCAGAATTTTTCATGTAATCAAAACTTAATGTTAAAGTTCTCTTTTTCTTATGATTAGTTTTGTTTCACAACATTAAATACCGGACTACTCTTTATTATATGAAAACTTGATCCCTGAATCCAATTCTTTTCTTCCTTACTCTTCATAGGTTTTGCAGATAAACATGGGCAATATTTGTAATCTCCTCCAGAGGAGCCTGAGGCTAAAGGATTGCTTCAGCTCAAAAACTCTGCACTGCAGTGTGCTGTTGCGAATTATTTATCTGTACTAAGTCTGACATTAATATTGCGAAATTTCAGGGTTAGAGTCTTCCAGACAACCTAAGGAAAGTGAACCAGTAAAAGCGTTAAAAAAAAGAAAAGATAAAAACTATTGTGGCCTCAAGGAGCTTGTATTGCAATTTCAGACAATGACTCAGAAGAAGTTAACTAAAAGGTGAATGAGAGAACATATAGGTTGTGGGAGAATCAGAGTGGTACCCATGACAGGGCATGTTTGAAAACTGGAGAGAATTAAGGATGACTGATATAAAGGAAGGAAGGAAGGAAGGAAGGAA
>NW_025368481.1:0-2231 GCF_016433145.1 Gracilinanus agilis | reverse complement strand
AATCTCTAATAATTAGAGAAATGCAAATCAAAACAACTCTGAGGTACTACCTCACACCTAGTAAATTGGCTAAAATGAGAGAAGGGGAGAGTAATGAATGTTGGAGGGGATGTGGCCAAATTGGGACATTAATGCATTGCTGGTGGAGTTGTGAACTGATCCAACCATTCTGGATGGCAATTTGGAACTATGCCCAAAAAGCTCTAAAGGACTGCCTGCCCTTTGATCCAGCTATAGCATTGCTGGGTTTGTACCCCCAAAGAGATCATAGATAAACAGACTTGTACGAAAATATTTATACCTGCACTTTTTGTGGTGGCAAAAAACTGGAAAACAAGGATATGGCCTTCAATTTGGGAATGGCTGAACAAATTGTGGTACCTGTTGGTGATGGAACACTATTGTGCTCAAAGAAATAATAAACTGGAGGAATTCCATGTGAACTGGAAAGACCTCCAGGAATTGATGCAGAGTGAAAGGAGCAGAACCAGAAGAACATTGTACACAGAGACTGATACACTGTGGTAAAATAGAATGTACTAGCAGCAATGCAATGTCCCAGGACAATTCTGAGGGACTTATGGTAAAGATGCTACCCACATTCAGAGGAAGAACTACAGGAGTGGAAACACAGAAGGAAAACAACTGCTTGAACACATGGGTTGATGTAAACATGATTGGGGATGCAGACACGAAAGGACCACACCCATGTAACTATCAATAATTTGTAAATAAATCTTGATTGATCACACATGTTAAAACCAGTGGAAATGTGCATTGGATATGGGGGAGGGGTAGTTTAAGGGGAAAGAAAATCAAGAATCATGTAACCATGGAAAATTTTTCAAAAAAAATAAAATATTTAAATTTTTTTAAAGTACTTTGCCTTCAAAGCTCAACACAAATTGGTCATACCTTTATAATCCAAATTTATTTCATATCATAATGCAAAGCCTCCATTCTAGTTCAGAAATTCATTGTGCCACAAACACAAAATGTTCAGACCTGGCAAGGTAGCACAGTAGGTAGACCATGATGCCTTAAGTCAAAAAGATAAATTCAAATCTGCTCTCAGAAACTTACAAGCGATGTGACTCAAGATAAAGCTCTGATTGCCTCATTTTCAATTATGAAATAGCATGAATATTAGCATCTACCTTCCAGAGTTGTTGTGAGGCTCAGATGAGAAAATACGTAAAATATTTAGCATAGTGCCTGGCTGTGCTATATTGTAGACATTTAACAAATGTGTATTCCTTTCCATTTTACTTCCTTGCTTTTTCATGCTATTTCCTCTATCTGCAATTCTTTCCCTTTTATCTCTATGTTAATCCTCAAAGTCATGAGTAAGTCTTATTTTCTTCATGATGCTTCATTGTTTTTAGTTTCCATGAATCTCTGAATTTCATAAAATTTGGTACTTCCCACTGGTAAATCTGGTAATTCATTGCTCCATGTGGTTTGTTCTCTTTATCCAGATTCTAACTTCTTTGCTTATATGAATAATTTAGGATTTTTTTTGCATTTTCCCATAATTTCTAGTACAGAATTACGCACACAGTAAGCATGAAAAATATTTTATAATTTATTTTTAATACTCTGTTCTATCCAACCTCAATCCTCCCATTGAAGAAAGGTAATAATAAAACTTTTCAAATTTGGCTTAAAGAAATGTTCTTGGATCCTTCCTTCCAAGCTGAGTAGTAATGTAAGAGCTTTGCCTGCAGACAATGCACTATTCTTCAATAACTGGTTCCTAAGTTTCTTTGTCAATAATCTCTCTGAACCATTAGGGCAGGAATTCTTATTGTGAGGTCCATGAACTTGATCTTTAAAACTTGGATATGGATAATTATATTTCAGTGTAATTGGTGTCTTTCCTAATCCTGTATATTTTTTATGCATTTAAAAACTTAAATTTAAATTAAAGAGGACTATAGATTATATTCGACTGCCAAAAGCATCCATGTTACACAAATAAAGGTTAAGAGGCTCTGCATTAGGAATTCTTACCTGGAGAATGTAGTAAAAAGGTATAAATTCGTATAAAAAACCTGCTGTATTTGTTTTTGGACACTGTATTTGGTTCTGATGGCTATTATTATTAGAGAACTGGGAAAAGTGGAGAAAAGGGCCATGGAGTGATCAAAGAAATGGCATGAGGCTATGAAAGGGAATAGAGGAAGATCTGTGAGGGAAGACTAGGAAAAAAGTGAGATTATTCAGTTTTA
>NW_025368480.1:0-7725 GCF_016433145.1 Gracilinanus agilis | reverse complement strand
AGCTTCTAGTCTTATTTATTAATTCAATAGTTCTTTTACTTTCGATTTTATTAATTTCTCCCTTGGTTTTTAGTATTTCTAATTTAGTTTTTATCTGGGGATTTTTAATTTGCTCGCTTTCTAATTTTTTGAGTTGCATGCCCAATTCATTGATCTCTGCCCTCCTTAATTTGTTAATATATGCACTCAAGGATATAAATTTCTCCCTGAGTACTGCCTTGGCTGCATCCCACAGAGTTTGGTAGGATGTCTCATCATTGTCATTTTCTTCAATGAAATTGTTGATTGTTTCTTTGATTCCTTCTTTGACAAATTGGTTTTGGAGAATCATATTATTTAATTTCCAATTAGTTTTTGATTTTCCTGTCCAGGTTCCCGTACTAATTATTATTTTTATTGCATTATGATCTGAGAAGGATACATTTATTATTTCTGCTCTTTTGTATTTGTTTGCAATGATTCTATGCCCTATAACATGGTCAATCTTTGTGAATGTGCCATGTGCAGCTGAAAAGAAGGTGTATTCCTTTTTGTCCCTATTTATTTTCCTCCATATATCAACTAAATCTAATTTTTCTAGGACTTCATTCACCTCTCTTACCTCTTTCTTATTTATTTTTTGGTTTGATTTATCTAGATCTGACAGAGGAATATTTAGATCTCCCACTAGTATGGTTTTACTATCTATTTCCTTCTTGAGCTCTGCCAGTTTCTCCTTTATGAATTTGGGCGCTATGCCACTTAGTGCATATATATTGAGCAGTGTTATTTCCTCATTGTTTATACTGCCTTTAATCAGGATGTAATGACCTTCCCTGTCTTTTTTAATCATATCTATTTTTACTTTGGCTTTGTCAGAAATCATAATAGCCATTCCTGCCTTATTTTTCTCATTTTACACCCAAAAGATTTTGCTCAAACACTGAACCTTAAACTTGTGTATGTCCACCTGCCTCATATGTGTTCCTTGTAGACAACATATGGTGGGATTTTGGTTTCTAATCCACTGTGCTATTTGCTTCCATTTTATGAGCGAGTTCATCCCATTCATATTTAGAGTTATAATCATCTGTTGAGCATTTGCTGACATTTTCGAATCCTCCCCTCTTCCTACCCCCTTTTTCCTTATACTTTTTCCTTTTAAATCAGTTGTTTCATATTGAGCTGCTATCCCTTATCCCCTCCCTTGATTAACTTCCCTTTCTACCCCCTCCCTTATTTCCCCCCTCTTTTTGTTTTTAAACGCCTTATGAATTTCCTCCCTCTTCTCCCCTCCCTTTTTTTGACCTCCCCACTCCCATTGCTCCCCTTGGTTTATCCCTTCTAACTTTCTCAGAAGGGTTAGATAAGAGATTTATGTCCCAATGGATAGTATAGCTACTCTTCCCTCTCCAGGTTGATTACACTGAGAGTAAGGTTTGATTATTACCTCTTAATGCTCTCTTCCTCTCCTTCTTATAATAGTATTTGTCCACTCTCCCTCCCATATCCTCTTTGTGTGTAATAGAATATCCTATTTTCTTATTCACTCAAGTTTCTCTTGGTGTCCCCTGCTATTCACCCCCTCTTTCCCATCCCCCATATCATCTTAGATTATTTAGTGTTCCACCCTTACCCTGTGAATTATTCTTCTGATTACTATAATACTGAATGTTATAATAGTGAATAGAGTTCACTACAGAGAAGTATACATAACATTTCTCTACATAGAAATACAGATAATTAGATCTCACTGAGGCCCTTAAAAAGGCAAATTTAAAAATTATGAGTTTTCTTTCTTTCCCCTCTGTATCTTATTTACCTTTTCAGGTTTCTCTCGATTTTTGTAGTTGGATATCAAAATTTCCATTTAGCCCTGGTCTTTTCTATGCAAATACCTGGAATTCTTCAATTTTGTTGAATGCCCATACTTTCCCCTGGAAATATATAGTCAATTTTGATGGGTAGTTGATCCGTGGTTACAGGCCCAGCTCTCTTGCCTTTCTGAATATCGTATTCCAAGCCTTGTGATCTTTTAGGGTGGAGGCTGCCAGATCCTGTGTGATCCTGATTGGTGCTCCTTGATATTTGAATTGTTTCTTTCTGGCTTCTTGTAAGATTTTTTCTTTTGCTTGGACACTCTTGAATTTGGCAATTATATTTCTGGGTGTTTTCTTTTCTTGATCGAATGTCGCAGGTGTTCTATGAATCCTTTTAATGTCTATATTGCCCTCTTTTTGTAAGACTTCAGGGTAATTTTGCTGAATTATTACTTTTAGTATGGAGTCCAGGTTTCTATTAATTTCTGGTTTTTCTGGAAGACCAATTATTCTCAAATTGTCTCTTCTAGACTGGTTTTATTGGTCTGTCACTCTCTCATTGAGATATTTCATGTTTCCTTCTATTTTTCAGTCTTTTGACTTTGTTTTATTTGTTCTTGTTGTCTTGAAAGATCATTAGCTTCTACTTGCTCAATTCTAGCCTTTAGGGATTGATTTTCAGCTATAATCTTTCGGTTTTCGGCTATGATCTTTTGATTTTCAGCTGTAATCTTCTGGTTTTCGGTTGTAATCTTCTGGTTTTCGGGCATAATCTTTTGGTATTCCTTTTCAATCTGGTCATTTCTGGTGTTCAATTTGCTTATCAGTTCATTTGGTTTCTGAGCCTCACTTTCCAATTGCAAGATTCTACCTTTTAAACAGTTATTTTCTTGCCAGGTCTCTTCCATCTTCCTCAGAATCTGAGTTTTGAACTCTTCCATAGCTTGTGAGGAGTTTTCCTTATTTGAGGAGGGTCCAGATGCTTGTTTGTTTGTTCTCCTCCTCTGTTTGCTTGGTTGTCTGGATTTTCTCTGTCTAAAAGTTGTCGAGTGTTAAAGACTTCTTTTTCTTGTTGTTAATCTTTCTCTTCTGAACTTCCTGAGACTGGGTAGCCATTGTTAACCCAGCAGTTTCTCAGGTTTATCCTCGCGCTCAGGGTCTGGCCAAGATCAAGCCCCCTGGTGGACCCCCTTGCTTGATCATCTGCCAGAGGTTCCTTTACAAGTCTAGGGCGCTGCTTCCACAGTCATATACCCGTCTGCACTGGTTCCCCACTCAGGGTTTCAGAGCTTTAGCTCTTGGTTGTGTCTGTCTCCACCCACGCCTCCACCTATGCCTGCACTCTGAGCCTGTGCTCTGCGCTCTGCCTTCGCTCTCGGCACCCTGCTCCCAAGCTCAAATTTTGTGTGCGTTTGTTAGCTTTTTGGGGTCCTAAATCTTGTTCTTTCAGGAACAGGCCCTGGAGCTGCCAATGACTTGATGGGTGCCCCAAACTTGCTCTATTTCTTTTTAGCTGGCTTCGGCGCTATAGGTGTTGTGTGTGGAGGGGGTGGGGGTGGGGTGGTTGCTCAGCCTGCGATTTAGTGAGAGCTGTTTCACCCCTTTATAGCATGGAAATGCCTCGATTCCACGTACCTTCCACGCTGTGCCCTGTTGTGGGGTTCCTCCATTCGTCTGGACTTGTTTTTATGTCCCCTTGAGGAGTTTTGTGTGTTTCGGTCAGGAGAGGTGAAGAGCTGCTTATTACTCTGCCGCCATTTTAACCTGGAACCTCTGATATTCTTAAATAAGAGGGTAAAATAGAAACGGAAAAAAATGCACCTCCTGCAATCAGTCCCCATATGACAACTTCTAGGAACATTATAGCCTAGATCTAGAGTTCCTAGGTCAAGAAGAACATACAGCAAGCAGTCAGAGAGGAAAAAAAAACTCAGATATTATAGATCCCTAGTCAGGATTACACTGGCATGTTCTATATTGAAAGACTAGAAGGCTTAGAATACAATATACCAGAAAGCTAAGAAACTGGGTTTACAACCAAATATCACCTATCAATCAAAGCTGACTATATTGTTTCAGAGAAAAGTATGGTCATTTAGTAAAATAGAAGATTTCCAAACATTCCTGAAAAAAATACCAGACTTAACCAGAAAACCTGATGTCCAAAAAAAGATTCAAGTGATATGGAAGGTAATTAAGAAATAGAAAATTTAAGGGAATCAATGAAGTCGATTTGTTTAGATTACTATATAGAAAAATGATACTTTTAACTCTTAAATTTTTACCATTATCATAATAGTTAGAAGAAGTATACTTAGAAATAGATGTGGGAGTAAACTATTTAGAATAATATGCAAAAGAAGGTCAAGAGGTGAAAAAAGGGTATTTCAATGAGAAGAGAGTGGTAAACTGGGATAAATTAGACTATTAAAATGGAGTGGAGAATAATGGTGGTGATGGAAAATACTTAAACATTACTCTCATTTCCTCTATTGATAATAGAGGAAAGAAAAGCCAAATTCATTGCGTTATGCAATCCTATGTTTACCTCTAGAAAAGCAGAAAAGGAATAAAAAATGAAGTGGTGGGAAGGGGAATATATAAGGGAGAGAGACATTAGAGGGCATAATTAAAAGGCTGTAGAGAAAATGAGGAGGGAAATTAGAAGGGTGTTGGTGGGAAGGGAAGTAACATAAGAGAGGGGACAGAGGGGAGTTACTGAAATGAAAATACTGCTTTGGAAGAAAAGAGTGAAAGGAGAAAGGGCAGGCTTTAAAGAAGAAATCAAGATGGAGGTGGATACACAGATGGTAATCATAATTGTGAATGATAATGGAATGTACACAATCATAAAATGGAAGCAGATAGCAAAATTGGTAAAAAAAAACAGAATCCTACTATATGTTCTTTACAAGAAACATTTAGGAAGCAGGTAGACACACATAGAGTAAAGGTAAGAGAATTGTTCAGGATCTGTTGGACTTCAGCTGAAAAAAAAGCAAGAATATTAAATATCATCTCGGAGAAAGCTACAGCAAAAATATATTTGATTAAAAGATATAAAGAAGGCAATTACATATTGACAAAAGGTAGTATATTCAATGAAGAAATATCAATTCTCAACATATATGCACCAAGCTGTATAGCATCCAGAATTCTAAAGAAGAAATTAATGAAGCTTAAGAAGCAAATAGATAGTAAAATTATTATAGTTGGGGACCTCAAACTTCCCCTATAGAACTAGATAAATGTAACCAAAAAATAAGTAAGAAAAATGTAAGAGGAATGAATGAAATTTTACAAAACTTAGATTTAATAGATACTGAATAAAATTGAATAAGGAGAAGAAAGAATTTACATTTTTTCAGTAGCACCTGGTATATATACAAAATCTGGCCATGTTTTGGGGCATAAAAACTTCAGAACCAAAAGCAGGAAAATAGAAATCATATATTCCGCATTTTCAGATCACAATGCAATAAAAATTATAATCAACAAGATTTTATAGAGAGACAATTTAAAAATGAATTTAAAACTAAAAAATCTAATTGTTCAAGAATGAACCTAGGACCCCCCTTCTCTAGGTCTGGCTCTCTATCCATTGAGCTACCCATCTGCCCCATGTCACAAATTTTAAGTAGTCCAATAATTGTTAGATTATCTCTCCTGCACCCATTTTCTGGATAATTTTTCTAGGGAGATGTTTCATATTTTCCTTTATTTTTCATCATATTTTATTTATTTGTTTTATGTGTTTTTGTTTATTTCTAAAGCCATCAACAAACATCATCTGCAATAGGAATAAATTAAAAGCATTCCCAAAAACATTAGGAGTGAAACAAGAATACCAATTCCCACCTCTATTATATTTTTTTAGATTTTTTATTTATTTTTTAAAACATTTACTAATATTCATTTTTAACATGGTTACATGATTCAAGCTCCTACTTTCCCCTTCACCACCCACAATCCCCCCACCCATGCTCGATGCAGATTTCCACTGGTTTTAACATGTGTCATTGGTCAAGACTTATTTCCAAATTGTTGTTAGTTGCATTAGTGTGGTAGTTTCGAGTCAAAATCCCCAATCATGTCCACCTCAACCCATGCATTCAAGCAATTGTTTTTCTTATATGTTTCCTCTTCTGCAATCTTTCTTCTGAATGTGGGTAGTGTTCTTTACCATAAATCCCTTAGAGCTGTCCTGTGTCATTGCATTGCTGCTGGTATAGAAGTCCATTACATTCGATTTTACCACAGTATATCAGTCTCTGTGTATAAGGTTCTTCTGGCTCTTTTCACTCTGCATCAATTACTGGAGGTTTTTCCAGTTCACATAGAATTCCTCCAGTTTATTATTCCTTTGAGCACAATAGTATTCCATCACCTGCATATACCACAATTTATTCAACCATTCCCCAATTGAAGGGCGTACCCTCCTTTTCCAGTACTTTGCCACCACAAAAAGCACAGCTACAAATATATTGGTACAAGTCTGTTTATTTATGATCTCTTTGGGGTACAAACCTAACAATAGTATGGCTGGATCAAAGGGTAGGCATTTTTTTTATAACACTTTGAGCATAGTTCCAAATTGACAGCCAGAATGGTTGGATCAGTTCACAACTCCACCAGCAATGCATTAATGTGCCAATTATGCCACATCCCCTCCAACATTCATTACTCTTCCCCTTCTTTCATTTTAGACAATCTGCTAGGTGTGAGGTGATACCTCAGAGTTGTTTTGACTTGCATTTCTCTAATTATTAGAGATTTAGAACACTTTCTCATGTGCTTATTGATACTTTTGATTTCTTTACCTGAAAATTGCCTATTCATGTCTCTTGCCCATTTATCAATTGGGGAATGCCTTGATTTTTTATTCAATTGATTTAACTCCTTGTATATTTGAGTAATTAGACCTCTGTCAGAGTTTTTTGTTATAAAGATTTTTTCTTAATTTGTTGTTTCCCTTCTGATTTTGGCTACATTGTTTTTGTTTGTACAAAAGCTTTTTAGTTTAATATAATCAAAATCATTTAATTTATATTTTGTAATTTTCTCTAACTCTTGCTTGGTTTTAAAATCTTTCCTTTCCCAGAGATATGACAAGTAAACTACTCTGTGTTCACTTAACTTATTTATAGTTTCCCTCTTTATATTCAAGTCATTCACCCATTCTGAATTTATCTTGGTGTAGGGTGTGAGATGTTAATCTAGACCTAATCTCTCCCATATTGTTTTCCAAATTTCCCAGCAGTTTTTGTCAAATAGTGGATTCCTGTCCCAAAAGTTGGGCTCTTTGAGTGTATCATACACTGTCTTGCTGATGTTACTTACCCCAAGTCTATTCCACTGATCCTCCCTTCTGTCTCTTAGCCAGTACCATATTGTTTTGATGACTGCTGCTTTATAGTATAGTTTAATATCTGGTACTGCTAGGCCCCCTTCCTTCACATTTTTTTCAATATTTCCTTTGATATTCTTGACCTTTTTTTATTCCAAATGAAATTTGTTATAGTTTTTCCTAATTCAGTAAAGAAGTTTTTTGGTAGTTTGATACTTATGGAGCGAAATAGGTAAATTAATTTGGGTAGAATGGTCATTTTTATTATGTTAGCTTGTCCTACCCATGAGCAATCAATATTTTTCAAATTGCTTAGATGTAGTTTTAATTGTTTGGAAAGTGTTTTGTACTTGTTTTCGTAAAATTCCTGTGTTTCTTTTGGTAGAGAGATTCCTAAGTATTTTATATTGTCTAGGGTGATTTTAAATGATGTTTCTCTTTCTACCTCTTGCTGCTGTGATGTGTTGGAAATATATAGGAAATGATGATGATTTATGTGCATTTATTTTGTATCCCGAAACATTGCTAAAGTTGTTGATTATTTCTACAAGCTTCTTAGTTGATTTTCTAGGATTTTTA
>NW_025368479.1:0-2143 GCF_016433145.1 Gracilinanus agilis | reverse complement strand
GATGTAATTTTTTTAACATTACTTCATCGTCTAGAATACCTTTTAGCAAAAATGCCATTTCCTCGATTATCTCCTTCAATTAGGTCTGGTTTTGATTTTTGCTTCCCCCCCCCAAAACCTTTTATTGTGAAATTAGCCAACACAAACTTTTCATATATACAAAATAAGAAAATCAAATCATACAAGAAACTGAACCCCTTCTCCATACCTTTATTAAATTGAACATGGCAGCAAAGAAAATCCTTCTCTTTCTTTGACTTTCTGAACTTGACTGTTTTCTTCGGTGCCATTTCTATTTTTTATAATTCTGTGTTTTTTGCCTCAGAATTTTAATAACTTATTTTTTGTTAGTCTGACCTTGACACACGCCAACAAGCAAACATTTCCATACACACAGAACAGATAAGGAGAATTGCATAGGAAACCAGGAATCTCTACTCTTTGCAATTTGATTCTCTCCCTCCAAGTTTGTAAGAAATTTAGCAATTAGTTGCAGAGTTGCCCTACTTGGCTTTATCTCCTTCTGAACTTCCTTCCGTTCTCTTCTGTGTACTTTGTAGAATGTCCTGTGGATGCTGCGCCCCCCCCCCCCATTTTTTAGCAAATGAACATAGTCGAGGAAAATAAATACAATGGACAAATCTGAACATGGGTCATCTTTGTGTTTTAAGAAATGTTTTCTTATTCCCTTTTTTCTTGATATTCATCACTGTCCAGTAATTCACTCGTCCCTCTTTAAATATAATCCCTCCCTTCTAACATCTTTCACAGTGTTACCAAAGTTTACTTCCTTTTCCACGGGTCTGAGCATCTTACTCCTCCACTCAAAACCCTCTTGCCAAATCTTCCCTCAGACACTTCCCAGCTGTGTGCCCCTGAGCAAGTCACTTCACCCCTTACTGCTCTTCTGTTTTAGAACCAATAGGTACTATTGATTTTAAGACAGAAGGGAAGGATTTAAAAAATAACTCTAATGCTAATCTGGCCTCAGACTCTTCCTAGCCGTGTGACCCTGGGCAAGTCACTTGACCCCCATTGCCTACCATTACCATTCTTCTGCCTTGGAGCCAATATACAATATTGGTTCTAAGACAGAAGGTGAGAGTTTTCAAAAGAAATTAGGAGGTTCCTGATGTCTGTTGTATGATTTGAGAACTCCAGAAAGTCCCCTCTTCTCTGCCCTCAGATCTGACTGCTATGATCCTGTTATGATTCTGGAAGTCTTCTTATCTAGCTCAGGTTCTAGAGTTCATGATTTGGACGGCAATTGGCCATAAGGAGGAAGATTTTCTGGATTTTGTGCCCCTCACTGGAGAAGAGGGCCATCCTGTAGCAGGGGAACTGCTTGCTCAGGAGAACTGGACCTTGCACTTTGTTCAGGAAAGCGCAGATCTGACACAAATGTGGAACACTGTTCATGGATCCTAAAAAATTGCCTCTATTTTCCAGGGAAAGCAGACGGTATATACGGATGCCACAGTGTTTGGAGCCAGGAAGACCTGAGTTCTAATCCCATCTCCCTTCGGAGCTGCATGACCCTGGTTAAATCATTTCACCTGTTTTGCCTCAGTTTCCTCCTCTGTAACATCAGCTGGAGAAGGAAATGGCCAACTACTCCAAGATCCTTGCCAAGAAAATCCCCAATGGGCTCACCCACATGACAGGATGACAACCAAGAGTGAATATAATGCCTCACTGGAACATGTGCCGGTTGTTCCCCATTGCTCTGGGTCTCTTTTTTGTCTATGACATACTTTAGATGCTTTACAGAAGCTCTCTGAGCCTTCTGTTTTCTGGGACAAACAGCATCCTCCCTCTCTTCCTCCTACAGAATTGGCTCAAGTCTCTCCCTCCTTTTGGTTGCCTTCCCAGGTCAGGGACACAGATCCCATGATGCAATGTGGCCAGAAGGGAGGATGGAGGAAGAAGAGTGTTCCAGCATGAGGGAGAGCCAGGAAACCACACAGAGAAGCCCTGGGCAGAGCAGCTGGTCCAGCAGGAGAGCAGAGCAACCCAGGCAACCTCCTAAGCCATAGACTGCCCAGGCAGGCAGGCAGGCGGGTGGACAGTGGGGCAGGCAGGTAAACGGGCAAGTAGGTGGGCAGGCCCTCCCTTCTCCTCCTCTCTTGTCCCCTCCCCTCCC
>NW_025368478.1:0-3687 GCF_016433145.1 Gracilinanus agilis | reverse complement strand
ATATAAAACAATAAACAAAAAATAAATACTTTAAATAATATAAAACACAGCACAGTAAATTCATAGCCCAGTTTGTTCTAGGCCACTATTATAAGGCGGTGGAAATGTAAGGATTAATGGGCTGTGACTCCATTTGTTAAGTCTCATTTAGATTTCTAATATAAAAAATAAACAAAGAAATAATTTAACTTTTGAATTTTGAAAGCATTTATTGAGGACCCACCCAAAATATGCCTGTATCTTTATACATTCTCTCCCCTCGGGGAGATCTGAAACTTGCAGGCAGGTTCCCCAGCTGCTGGCTTACCCAGGTCCGATGCGCTCCGTGGCTCCATCTTTCTACGTCTATAACTCAGGAGCTCATGCCAATGTGCTTAACGATCAATAGTCTGAAGACCCAGTTAGCCCAATTCAAAGTTATTTATTGGAATACCAGCTTGGCCCCTTTCCTGCTTAATCAAGGAGAGTTTACCAGCATTTATTAAGCCCTGACTATGCCAGGGATTGTACTAAAAGCTGGCCATACGAAGAAAGGCAAAAATGGTCTTCAAGGAGCTCCCAATCTAATGGAGATATGACATGCAAATATCTATGTAAAATTGTCCTGCATGCCTATATTTTATACATATATCCAACATACATGTTATATATGTATACATACATACACACACACGAGTAATCTGTAAGCCAGTCGATAGCCTTCAACATGTCCACCAAAATGAAAACTCCATTAGAGCCTCTTCCAGCCAGAAGGTGGGTTCAAGGAAAGCAATATGGTTTCTAGCTAATCCATACTAATAAGCGGAAGTCATGCTTTCCATATATTCTTCCTAGTATTTCTTATTTAGCCATATTATTTATTTATTTTTGTTATTTATCTAATAGATCTAAATAATCTAAATTATTTCATTTAGACATATTATTATCTTTCCCCTGGTTAAGGTTAGAGGCAAAATTATGGTAGCAGCTGTAGATAGAGAGTAGGCATTGGATTCAGGAAGATCTGAATTCAAATCCAGATTCAGATATTTACTAGCTATGTGACACTGGGCAACTCATTTAATCTCTGGCTGCCTCAGTTTACTCATATCAAAAATGGAGATAATAATGGTGTGTACTTCTCAGGGTTATTGTGAGGGTAGAATGAGGTATCTGCAAAGTGCTTTGCAATCCTTAAAGCACTATCAATCATTTTTATTATCTTAACTAAGTTCTAAGCCAGATATGATGGTCACTGGGGGGTGCTACCTCTTTTTAAATTGTCTTCAAGTGAAGAAGGTCCTACTCTGTTCTCTATAGAAATCTACCTACTCAATTAACACTGTATCCTTTTTCAAGTTATATTTTTTCTGACTCACATTTTACTGTACCTATTCCAAAAAGTAAATAATATTATGCTGTCGATCAATAATTACAATATTACCTAAACAATATTTACTTGACTGGTTTTATTGACTTTTGAAAACTTGAATAAAACTACTAATGCCAGTGACCTAGTTCCCAGAGATTCTGCTTCCTGGAGTGCCATAGGCTCAGTCTCATGAGTTTCACTCAGGGAATCATAACGTTGGTCTAATGAACAATAATAATAACTCACATTTACGTTTTGCAAAATGCATTCCTCCTAACAACCCATTTTATAGATGTAGACATTGAAGCTAGGATTAGTTAAGTAATTTGCTGTCATTCACACGGTAAGTGTCAGAGTCAGGGCACAAACTCCCATTCCACCATTCCACCTTTCATGCATTCCACCTTTCATGCTCTGTGTCCATTATGTCCTTCTGCCTGGCAAAACTGGCCAACTACAGAACTATGGCGCAGGACAGACATCCCTAGCCTGGGAGCCAAACAGAAGCAAAATATTTCCTGCCTCATTACGTGACCTTGGGCAATCACTTAGCCAGTCTGTGCCTAAGTTTCTCCAACTGTAAAATGGGGTTAATAATAGTTCTCACCAGGTACTGTGTCAGGTCCTTTGATGTAAGTTTCCAAAGACAAAGGACTGCCATAATTATTCCGGTTGCAGTAATGATGAGAGCAATGAAGCCTAAATTATTTTTATTTGAGTTGTCAGACCCTGGTTTTCCGGCTGCTACCGGTGAATCACATAAGCAATCATTGCCAGAAGCCAGGGAACTCATATAAGGAACCTTCTTTGTTCTTGGAAGAGATTTCTCCTAAAGAGGCAGTGTGGGGGTAGTGAAAATAAATAGCCAATAACCTGACATTGGACGACGGGTTCAGCTCCAATACTTCCTGGCCAGGTGACCCAGACCAAGTTGCCCAACCAGTCTTAGTGTAAGTTTCCTTATTGATAAAAAGGAGAAAATAACCCCTGCCCTACCTACCATGCAGAACTGTTGTAAAGATCAGATCAGAAAACATGTGCAAACATTCCGTGAACACAAAGTACTATGTGAATGTCATCTAGTGTGGTTTCTTCCAGTCTCTCAGCCAGCACAGATCAGGAGGACTTTGACATTTCATTTCAACAAAGGTTTCACAGAATCATCCAGCACAGGACAGGAAGGGACATCAGAGGCTAGCTAGTCTACTACATTTGAGTAAGAATGCCCTCTACAACAAGAGTGGTCATCGAGCTTCCTCTTGAAGACCTCTAGTGAGGGAGAACCCATAGCCTCCCAGAATGGCCCTGTCCATTTTGGTCTATTATAAAATTTTCTTTGGATAAATAAGTGCCTGCCTCTGCAAATTCTATCCATGGTTTCTTCTTCTGATCTCTAAGACCAAGAAGAAAAAGTCTAATCACTCCTTCACATAACATGCCTTAAAATACTTTATTAGGGCTTCCGGGTTAAGATGGCGGCAGAGTAAGAAGCAGCTCTTAACCTCTCCTGACCGAAACATACAAAACTCCTCAAGGGGACATAAAAACAAGTCCAGACGAACGGAGGAACCCCACAACAGGGCACAGCGTGGAAGGTACGTGGAATCGAGACATTTCCAAGCTAAAAAGGGCTCTCACTCACTCAATCGCGAGCTGAGCAACCGCCCCACCCCCACCCCCTCCACACTCACCTATAGCTCCGAACCCAGCTAAAAAGAAAAAGAGCAAGTTTGGGGCACCCATCGAGTCATCAGCAGCTCCGGGACCTGTTCCTGACAGCAGCAAGACTTAGGACCCCATTAAGTCAAAAAAAGCACGCGAAATCTGAGCGCGCGCGCCGGAGCAGGACGCTGGGCGCAGAGAGCCGGCTGAGTAGAGGCGTGGGTGGAGGCAGAACTAAGCCTAAGTGGGGAACCAGTGCAGACGGGTATACGACTGTGGAAACAGCGCCCTGAGACTTGTAAAGAAACCTCCAGCAGAGGATCAAGCAAGAGGGCCCACCAGGGGGCTTGACCTTGGAAAAAACCAGAATTCAGACCTCAGGAGCCAATAGATTGGGAACAGACACTGAGCCCGAGGATAAAGCTGAGAAGCTGAGAAGCTGCTGGGCTAATGATGGCTACTCAGCATCAGGAGGTTCAGAAGAGAAAGAATAATAACAAAAAGAAGAAGTCTTTAACACTCGACAGCTTTTACACAGAGAAAATCCAGACAACCGAGCAAACAGAGGAGGAGAACAAACAAGCATCCGGACCCTCCTCAAATAAGGAAAACTCCTCACAAGCTATGGAAGAGTTCAAAACTGAGATTCTGAGGAAAATGGAAGAGATCTGCCA
>NW_025368477.1:0-3289 GCF_016433145.1 Gracilinanus agilis | reverse complement strand
CTCCATTATCTTTGTCAAGAAAACCTCATATGGGGTCATGAAGAGTCAGATAACAAAAAATGATTGAAGAACAACAAATTTTAGGCCTCTGGTTTCTTTTCCTCCTTCATCTGTGACTTGATGTTTTGATCATTTTCCCATTCATTTATGTATTATCTTGTATGTATCTTAGAAAATAGAAGAAGCAGATGGGGAAACCTAAACTGGTCTTTTGGACTATTTATTTGCAACTCAGATTAAAAAACAAAAAAAGGTTTGTTGGGGAAAGGGAAGTTGAAATCATGGTTTGAATGAATGTGAGGGGCTATGGAGATTAATTATCCATGTCTCCATTGGCATGAAATATTTGAAAATTAACAATTTCAATGGCAGACTTTTAAATCATCTACATATAGAAAAGTAGAGGGTAGCTAGATGACTTAGTGGATAGAGTTCTGGGCCTGAAGTCAAGAAGACTTATCTTCCTGAGATCAAGTCTTGCCTCATATATTTACTAGCTATGTGACCCTGAGCAAGTCGCTTAACTTTGTTTGCCTCAGTTTCCTCATTTGTAAAATGAGCTGAAGAAGGAAATGGCAAATAACTCCAGTATCTTTGCCATGAAAATCCCAAATGGGGACACTAATACATTACTGGAGGAGTTGTGAACTGATTCAACCATTCTGGAGGACAATTTTGAATTATACCCAAAGGGCTATAAAACAATGCATATCCTTTGATCCTGGAACACCACTACTAGGTTTGTGTACTAAAAAAATCATAAAAAGGGGAAAAGACCTGCTTGTACAAAAATATTTATAGCAGCTCTTTTTGTGGTGGCAAAGAATTGGAAACTGAGGGGATGTCTATCAATTGGGGAATGGCTAGACAAATTGTGGTATGTGATGGTGATGGAATACTATTGTGCTGTAAGGAATGACAAACAGGATTATTTCAGAAAGAACTGGAAAGACCTGCATGAACTGATGCAAAATGAAATAAGCAGAACTGGGAGAACATCGTACCCAGTAGCAGCAACATTGTGGAATGATCAATTGTGAAAGTCTTAGCTACTCTCAGTAATACCTGATGGAAACCACCACTATAATGTTTTGATGACTGGTCATTCAGCCTGTATTTGATGACTACAATGAGGGGACATTCACTCCTTCCCCAGGCCACCCATTCCATTTTGGGGCTACTCTCTTTTTAGGGATTATTTTTTTCCTTGCATAAAGCCAACATTTGCTTCTTTGCCACTTCTATACACTGCTCCTGGTTCTTGCCTCTGGAGCCAGATGGACGAATTAAATCTCTCTTCCACGCCCTGCCATCCTGGTTGGTGACTTTTGATTTAGTGATCTGAACCGGGTTTCCCTGGGACTACACATGATATTGTGAAGTTAGGATGGTCATGGAAGATTGGGCCAGGTGGGTGTTCAGGACAGATTCACTGACCTTTGCTAGGTCAATCCATCAATAGCTGTGAGAGGCATTATAGGGAAGACAAGGAAGTCTGAGACTTGATCTTTGTTTTTAAAGATTTTATTATAGTCTATGGGAAAAGACAAGGCTAACCCTAGGAGAACGAGAGACAGAGGGGATCCAATGGGTCATGTTCAACTATTTATCTAGTAGAGACTGTCAAAAAAAACCAGACTCTAACTCCCTTTGTGCCTCTTTTTCTCCTGTCTCTATGCTCAGAATTCACTTCTTCTTCACCTCTGCCTCTCAGCATTCCTAGTTTCCTTCAAGGTTCAGCTCAGGCACCATTTTCTATTTGAAGCCTTTCATGATCTCCTTTTACCCAGGTACCTCATATTTATTTTTTATATATGATCTTTGATGGCAGGAGCTAGCACACAGTAGGTACTTAATAAATGTTATTAATAATTAACAATAAAACATATAAATATAATATGAATAAATAATATAAATTGTTATTGATTGGCACACAGAAGGTACTTAGTGAATCCTTACTGACTGATTGAAAACTAATTGAAAACTAATTCTACATGTTTGTTTTTTTTTTAAACCCTTACCTTCTGTATCAGAATCAATACTGTGTATTGGTTCCAAGTCAGAAGAGGGGTAAGGTGTAGGCAACTGGGGTTAAATGATCACCCAGTTAGGAATTGTCTGAGGTCAAATTTGAACCCAGGACCTCCTGTCTCTAGGGCTGTTTCTCAATCCACTGAATCAGTTGCCCAGAGGAGGAGCTCTTAAAGGAAACAAAATCAATCAGTTTGTGTCTCTTCTGCCCTTTCAGTTTCCTCATTGGTGAAACAAGGACCCTGAATGTCAGGAGCTCAGACTTATTCTAACTCCCCCATCTCCTTACCTTACCTCTTCCTGTCTAGGGCTGTGTCCTCTTTTCTCCACTGCCCACTCCACCTCCACCCCCAACCATATTTTCACTACTATAGTGTCAAAGTGTGGGAGATGTTCCTCTCTGACTCTGTTAGGGTTTTCGGAGATCTGGAGAGGATGATGAGGACCATTCTCGCTTAGAGAGATTTCTCCTTCCCCTTATTCAAACTGTATGCATTCCCTAATGCTGTTGCCTCCTATGTCCACTCCAATTTTTGCCAGGAGCCAGAATTCCCAAGGCGAGGCTCTGGATGACTTCTCTTCTCTTTACATTTTAATACCGCCCCATCTTCATTGGTCCCCCCACCCCCACCCCCTTGGAACATCTGGGAGTTCCTACTTTCCCCCATTCCCTATTTTTCTCTCTTCCACTTCTTTGAAAATCTGTAATATTAGCTGAATTCAAAGTACCTTCGCAGGATCTAGTCACCACAGACCCACTGAGGTTCATCTTGGCGGTGGGGCCACGATGAGTTCCAAAGTCCACATCGGAATCCTAATTCCGAAATGATTCTCATCTCATCAACATCCTTCCTCTTTGGGGGAACATAATGCTTCAATTGTCCAGTTCCCACCCCTCCCCAGCCTCCGCGCCCCATTTCGGAGGAAGCAGCAGTGTCTGCAATATCCTGCAGGCAGGATTCAGCCCTGCTGACTCCTGTAATTTTAAACAATTTGCCAAAAGCCTCCTTTGCCTGTATTTCTCCTGCCCCTTTCCTTTGGACGGTCTGAGCCTGTTTCTTTCTCTGTCCACTTGTCTGTTTCATTCTCCGGCTCTGAGGGTCTGATTCTGACTCTCCGCTTCTGTCCCTCTGTCTGTCTCCGCTCCCTTCTCTCCTGCGAATAAGCCTTTCAGCTTCTCATTTGCACAAGGCACCCCACCCTCCACCGCAAGCCCCTTCCCCAGCCCCTCCGCAAATTAATGTAGAGCTGTTGATGC
>NW_025368476.1:0-7163 GCF_016433145.1 Gracilinanus agilis | reverse complement strand
TATATATATATATACACACACACACATATATACGTTGGGGGAAAAGCAGCAACAATTAGCATCCAGTGTGTGTAGTTGATGTTGCTGCTAAGGCATGAGTCAACAAAATGATATAACAAATGTAAATCCATTTTTAGGTTAAATAAGGAGTATCTAATAATCAAAATGAAGCAGTTGATGGTCAATCAATTTTTGGAAAGTTATATTCAATTCTAGTGTCACATTTTAGGAAAAGCATTAACAAAATTAAGTAACTCTAGAGGTAGATGACTGCTCCTAAATTACAGAGGTGAAGATGTTGAGGACAAGAAGGCATGCCACATTTGCTACTTCCATTCATTGATGGATCTCTGGTCTAATTACTCTGAGTTCTTCCTTTGTTGAAGCAGATTTTATCTCATCAATTACTTTTAATACTTTAGTAGATCCTTTCTTTGTTTTCTGATAAATATACAACAGTTACCTATACCATTTACTGGGAACTTTTCTATAAATTGCTTGACGTTACATGGATACTTCTTTGGCTATGACAAACATTTAGCATTTTTTAATTTTTAATAAAATATTTTTCTGATTGCATTCTTTATGCTGATTCATATGTATAATTTAACATTTATGGTATAGTGCTGCTCTATAATACAAACAATATAAGTCTCCATTATCCTTGTTATAATCTTCAGATTCATTTCTCTATGTGTCACGGTGGTATTGCAATCTCATAGCCCCCAAACATTACCATGCAAGAATTGATTGAAGGACTTGGGAATGTTGAACATGGAAAAGAGAAGAACTAGGAGACACATGATAGATGTCTTCAAGAATATTAGGAATAATTTGTGTAAGGAATTAAATTTGTTGTACTTGGCCATCAAGAAGTAAGAGGAATAAGTGGCAGTCACAGACCCAGATTTTAACTTAATGGAAGGAAAAATATTGATACCAATAATATGTACACATGAAATGTAGACTGGATGTGTTGACACAAAATTGTTCACACTCTATGTATGCCTAAGTCAAAATTAGCTATCCTAAAGTTAAATAGTTTACCTCAAGAGGTAGTAATTTCCCATTATTAGAAGTCACAAGAAAATATCAGCTGATTATTGCATATTTCAGATGTCAATGAGGGGAGGTGGTGACACTAGTTGACTTCTGAGGTTTCTTCCAAATGTGAGATTATGTTACTTTATAATTTGAATATTGGTGGAATTATTGGTAAATTTATCTTGATGTTTGAATATCAAAAATATTTTCTTATAACATGTAAATTATGGGTCATTCTTATTTCATTATTACTATGGTCAAATAGTTCATAACCAAGTGGCCAGACTAGTGGAAATGATAGTTCCTTCATGGAGAAATAAGTATCAAGTATCAAAAACAGTTTATTGTCATGACCACTCTGGCCTTTATAACTTGGAATAAATTGCAGACCTTTTACACCTCTAGAATAAATTTCAAGAAAGAAGGGTCATCTTCACACCAAAATATGATATCACAGGAAGACAATTTGAAGGAATAAAAAGAATGAAAAAAATTGAATTAGTCTTATTGTACCTTTTTGATTCTGAAGTGATAAGAGATAGAGTACCCAGAAAATAATTTCAGTTATATAGTTACTGGTTGCAGAGAAATAAAATGTAGAGAAGTCTTATGAAAAAAAAAGTAAGGAAATAATATAAATGAATTCCACATATGCTATAATTCTCAGTGACTTCAGTACAAAAGCAAATATCTTGGAGATTATGGTTGATATGAAAAAAATAAGTGAAACCAAAGCCTTGTAGACTACACAGAAGTCTCAAACTTTAATAAATAGAATTAAGGTTATAAATTTGATAAAATGAGATTAAAATAATGAAATACATTTAATTGCTAGAGACTGAACCGTTTACAAAGGGATGTCTTTTTAAATCATCTGTGTCCAGTTAGATCACTAACTTCTTAGATAAAAATTAATTAAAAGCATGAAGAATAAAAAATATTAAAAAGATATTATGTTCAAGGAAGACTGCTCTGAGCTAATCTATTTAATAGCTATTTTTACCAAAAAATAGGAAATGAATATAAACAGTATCAATAACGATGAAAATGATTTCATGAATAAATTAAGTTTATGTAAATTATTTGCTATAATAGGTAGTCTGAAGTCTAGAGATGATTTGAGCCAGTAAATATTTTTTTAAACCTTTAACTTCTGTGTAGTGGCTCCTAGGTGGAAGAGTGGTAAGGGTGGGCAATAGGGGTCAAGTGACTTGCCCAGGGTCACACAGCTGGGAAGTGTCTGAGGCTGGATTTGAACCTTGGACCTCCCATCTCTAGGCCTGACTCCCAATCCACTGAGCTACCCAGATGCCCCCAAGAGTCAGCAAATATTTGATTTCTTTTTCTAGTAGAAATATGGCAACAAAAAGCAAAAAAAAAACTTTGGAATATAAACTCATTTACAAAATCCTACAGAGAAGAATTGGGGAAATCATTTTGACTTATAAAACATTGAAAAACAATAAGGAGTAAAAAACAAGTTTAAAGTTTCATAAAAGACTCAAAAAAGCAAAATCATCCCAAAGTTTTTTTAGAATGTAAATTGAAGAAGATAATGAAGAAATTGAAAATAAATGGAAATATTTTTATCAAGAAAAAAAGTAAAGCAGTTGTGCTCAAATTCTGACAAAACAGTACTGGATTGATTGCTGAAGGAAATAGAAATAGCACCAAAGAAAACACATACAAAAAGATTTAGTCTAGACTAGACCAAATACACACACCATGAGAGTGTATGCTCGAAACAACCACATTTTGAAGGCACTGAAGGATAAATTTTGAAGGAATATGTAAGAGGCAAGAAAGCTAAAGGCAAACCAATATGCACACTAAACCCATATCAGTCCATAATATTATCTCACAAATGTTAAGAGAACAGGAATAAATTAATAGTTTTTCATTCCTAGACAATGTTTATGAAAATAATGTACACATATAACAAGGGTATATTAAAAGTAATTTGGTAGGGTTTCTCAAGTAATGTTCCACAGAAGACCATATTTTTATCATCTCTTGGTTGTAATGGCACATACTCAGCTCAAATTATCATCATCTGAGAGAGTGAACAGCATGGTTGTCATCTCCCTAGTCCAGGATACTGATTCTAAATTCAATCTCAGATTAAGTTCACTTTTTTCTATTGCCATAGCATACTCTCAATTCAAATGGAATTTATAGTCCACTAAAATCTCCATTAAAAATGACAATTATTGGGGCAGCTGGGTAGCTCAGTGGAGTGAGAGTCAGGCCTAGAGACAGGAGGTCCTAGGTTCAAACCCGGCCTCAGCAACTTCCCAGCTGTGTGACCCTGGGCAAGTCACTTGACCCCCATTGCCCACCCTTACCAATCTTCCACCTATGAGACAATACACCGAAGTACAAGGGTTTAAAAAAAATGACAATTATTTAACTCTTGCCCACACACACACTTTGGTATACCTAATTATGTGAGTGAAAATGTAAACAAATTTAATTATTTCTTCAATGGTTTTCAGATTTCATCATAAAGAGTACCCTTTCCACATATTAGATAAAAACACAACTACTCATCCAGTAACATCCTTTTCGTGACTTTTCACAAATGCCTCACAGGAGGCTCATTCACCATGTTTATGGTCACCTTTTGGTTCTCTTGTCATTAGATAGGTACCAGTACCTTTGCACATAATTTCTCTAACCATTGGTTCTTGCTCTTGCTCTCACCACGGAAGCTATCAAACTTCATTATTTATTTAATATTTTGATGATATCATTTATTCACTTTTTTAATGAATTGGTCATTTGTTAAATTATAACCATATCCCTCTTTCTATTACCATTTGGAGGACATGGAATTATAGACTTTGAATGCTGTTATATACCAAGATGGGCATGTAACAACTTTCAAAGATTTTTTGTTTGTTTATTTTAGAGCAGATCTATGCCTTTACTATCATAGGGAACTTGCTTTGAGAAACTTCCTTCTACTAATGCATATTGACACTTCCTATCCTTAGAGAATTGCCTCAGACAGCTAGAGCCTAAGTAATTTTTAATAAGCTCATACATGTCTGAGGTGGAACTTAACCCCAAGTTTTCCTGATTCCAAGGGTTGGTTTTATCAGCTATCTGTCATTTCTCCTATTATTAGGGGAAAAAATCAGGTCTGCATTCAGGGAGATACTCACAGTTCTTAGAAACACAGTGTAACCTACCAAGTAAAACTCAGCCTGCTTCCTTCCTCCATGTTTTAAATTCTATATCAAATTCATTGCCCATGGGGCATATCAATCCAAGACAGGGCTTGCATATTATAGCCTGACCAATAAGTACTTTTTTTTCCATTTAAAAAATTCTTCATGGATATTGAGGCCCACCTTTTTTTTCCAAACATTTATTAATATTCATTTTTAACATGGTTACATGATTCATGCTCCTCCTTTCCCCTTCGCCCCCCGCACTCCCGCCACCCATGGCCGAATGCACATTTCCACTAGTTTTGTCATGAGTCCTTGATCAAGACCAATTTCCAAATTGTTGGTAGTTGCATTGGTGTGGTAGTTTCAAGTCCACACCCTCAATCATGTCCACCCCGACCCATGCGTTCAAGCAGTTGTTTTTCTTATATGTTTCCTCTCCTGCAGTCCTTCCTCTGAATGTGGGTAGCATTCTTTACCATAAATCCCTCAGAATTGTCCTGGGTCACTGTATTGCTGCTGGTACAGGGGTCCATTACATTCAATTTTACCACAGTATATCAGTCTCTGTGTACAATGTTCTTCTGGCTCTGCTCCTTTCGCTCTGCATCAGTTCCCGGAGGTCTCTCCAGTTCGCCTGGAACTTCTCCAGTTTATTATTCCTTTTAGCACAATAGTATTCCATCACCCGCATATACAACAGTTTGTTCAGCCATTCCCCAAGTGAAGGACATACCCTCCTTTTCCAATTTGTTGCCACCACAAAAAGCGCAGCTATAAATATTTTCGTACAAGTCTGTTTATCTATGATCTCTTTGGGGTACAAACCCAGCAATGGTATGGCTGGATCAAAGGGCAGGCAGTCTTTTATAGCCCTTTGAGCATGATTCCAAATTGCCAGCCAGAATGGCTGGATCAGTTCACAGCTCCACCAGCAATGCATTAATGTCCCAATTTTGCCACATCCCCTCCAGCATTCATTACTCTGCCCTTCTTTCATTTTAGCCAATCTGCTAGGTGTGAGGTGATACCTCAGAGTTGTTTTGATTTGCATTTTTCTAATTATTAGAGATTTGGAACACTTTCTCATGTGCTTATTGATACTTTTGATTTCTTTACTTGAAAATTGCCTATTCATGTCTCTTGCCCATTTATCAATTGGAGAATGGCTTGATTTTTTATAAAATTGCTTTAACTCCTTGTATGTTTGAGTAATTAGACCCTTGTCAGAGTTTTTCGTTATAAAGACTTTATTTGTTTGGAAAGTGTTTTGTAGTTGTTTTCATATAATTGCTGTGTTTGTTTTGGTAGGTAGATTCCTAAGTATTTTATATTGTCTAGGGTGATTTTGAATGGTGTTTCTCTTTCTACTTCTTGCTGCTCTAGTGTGTTGGAAATGTATAGAAATGCTGATGATTTATGTGCATTTATTTTGTATCCTGCAACTTTGCTAAAGTTGTTGATTATTTCTACAAGCTTCTTAGTTGATTCTCTAGGATTTTTTAAGTAGACCATCATATAATCTGCAAAGAGTGATAGCTTAGTCTCCTCCTTGCCTATTTTGATACCTTCAATTTCTTTTTCTTCTCTAATTGCAACTGCTAGTGTTTCTAGTACTATCTTGAATAATAGAGGTGATAATGGGTATCCTTGTTTTACTCCTGATCTTATTGGGAAGGCTTCTAATTTATCCCCATTGCATATGATGTTTGTTGATGGTTTTAGGTATATACTGTTTATTATTTTTAGGAAAGGTCCTTCTATTCCTATACTTTTCAGTGTTTTCAATAGGAATGGATGCTGTATTTTGTCAAAGGCTTTTTCAGCATCTATTGAGATGATCATGTGATTTTTGTTTGTTAGACTGTTGATATGGTCAATTATGTGGATGGTTTTCCTAATGTTGAACCAACCTTACATTCCTGGTATGAATCCCACCTGATCATGGTGGATGATCTTCTTAATTACTTGCTGGAGTCTCTTTGCTAGTATTCTATTTAAGATTTTTGCATCTATGTTCATTAGGGAGATTGGTCTGTAGTTTTCTTTCTCTGTTTTTGATCTCCCTGGCTTTGGAATCAGTACCATATTTGTGTCATAAAAGGAATTTGGTAGGACTCCTTCTTTGCTTATCATATCAAATAATTTGTATAGTATTGGGATTAGTTGCTCTTTGAATGTCTGATAGAATTCACTTGTGAATCCATCAGGCCCTGGCGATTTTTTCTTAGGGAGTTCTTTGATGGCTTCTTCAATTTCTTTTTCTGGTATGGGATTATTTAGGTATTCTATTTCTTCTGCTGTTAATCTAGGCAGTTCATATTTTTGTAAATATTCGTCCATATCTCCTTAATTGTTGTATTTATTACCATATAATTGGGCAAAATAGTTTTTAATGATTGCCTTAATTTCCCCTTCATTAGAGGTAAGGTCTCCCTTTTCATCTTTGATACTGTCAATTTGGTTTTCTTCTTTCCTTTTTTTTTATTAGATTGACCAGTACTTTGTCTATTTTATCTGTTTTTTCAAAATACCGGCTTCTAGTCTTATTTATTAATTCAATAGTTCTTTTACTTTCGATTTTATTAATTTCTCCCTTGGTTTTTAGTATTTCTAATTTGGTTTTCATCTGGGGATTTTTAATTTGCTTGCTTTCTAATTTTTTGAGTTGCATGCCCAATTCATTGATCTCTACCCTCCTTAATTTGTTAATATATGCACTCAAGGATACAAATTTCCCCCTGAGTACTGCCTTGGCCGCATCCCACAGAGTTTGGTAGGATGTCTCATCATTGTCATTTTCTTCAATGAAATTGTTGATTGTTTCTATGATTCCTTCTTTGACAAATTGGTTTTGAAGAATCATATTATTTAATTTCCAATTAGTTTTTGATTTTCCTGTCCAAGTGCCCTTACTAATTATTATTTTTATTGCATTATGAT
>NW_025368475.1:0-12471 GCF_016433145.1 Gracilinanus agilis | reverse complement strand
ACCTCCTGGATGCATGATATTTTATCTCTTTATTTTAATTTACTTTCCCACCAAAAGAATCTAAAATTCTTGGTGATATTTTAGACCCAAAAAGGTTTTTTTTACCAGCCTTGTGTTTTTTTTCTAAGCTCTGCCCCACATTTGGATGAAGGCAGTAATAGATTTTGTTAAAAATAGCTCTGCCAAGGTTGAATGATTTGCTATACCTGTATAATTTTACAAGTATACATTTTTTAAAATATCACACAGGAAATGGCTATATAGAAACTCAATTGAATAATATATAATAATGAGTTTGTTTACTATTGTCATTAAATGTGTTATTGTAATTTGGGAGACTTTGGTACTTTCTTTGAATGTGCATTATAAATCTGTTATTTTGTGAAAATCATTTGCACTCACAGTAGTTCATGGCAAAATTTAAAAAGGAAATGGATCTCATTTTGGTGTTAAGAAATGTTTCACTGAGTGTAAGCTATATATTTTTGATTTTTTAAAACTTTTCTTATTCTTTTCCCTTTTATGTGCAATACAGTATTTGAGGTTTTTTTCACTCATTTTTGTACTTGAATACAGTATCAATATTAATCTTTTTTTGATTTAGCAGTAATATGAGTTTAATATAAATATATATTTGCTATAATATTAATGCATACCCAAAAGCTTTAGACTATGGAAACTTGCCATTTATTGATAAATGTTATGGGACTGTGATTAATGTTTGTGTCTGATTCCAGGAAAAGAGAACAAAAGAACCACTATACAGTGCAAAGAAGCACAAGGTGAAGGAGACCAACCAATCCCAATTGGATTGATGAGAATCTGCACAGTGCCCTGGGGCACAAGGTCAAAAAGAGAACAAACCAATCCAGGTAGGATAGTAGTTGATAATAAGGGGCTTGAACCTAATGTAAGACTCAAGGCTGCAAATCTTGATGTATGTTAAGACAGGATGCCTTACACTACACTGCCAGTAAAGTACCAAAGGTTGGCCATCATCCTGGCTCGCCCTATCCCTGAAAGTGAAGTTAAATCAGACCAGGGAATGACACTTCCCTTTTATAGAAAATCTAGTCCCTTTTCTCTCTCTTATAATGAGTCAAACTTTCTGTAGTCATGGCTTCTGAATAATAGCATAGTTACCCAAGTCATTTTAAATGTCCCTGATTCAAGGACCTGTTATACGTTTATTTTTCCTTTACTTACATGTTTGCATATAAGACTTTGACATTTTATATCTCATCCACAAGTTATTTATTTTCTTCTCTTTTATTTAGATTTTTTGATGTTTTGGGTTTCTTTTGATAATTGACTCTTATACCCCCATACTTCTGTCATGTATCCTTATCTAATCTTGGTGTTTGTTTCTATCCTTTTCAGAGGAGAATGTGTTATAATTCTGCTCAGGGGAGTATGTATGTATTATATTATAATGTAAACTTAAAATTCTTTTTAGTGTGATTTCAGGATAAGAAATTTGCTACCTCCCCGAATCCAGAGAGTGGACTGTTTAAAGATGCCTGCAGAGACCCTACACTCCATCAAGAAGATCCAGAGTGAAATTTTGGTTACAATTGAATGAACTATGGGAGGCTGAATGCATTTATTTTGAATGTACACTGTTATATCAAAGGAAAGTGCCCCCCAATTCTCTTTTTGTCAATACTCCTAGCAATCATTAGATCATTGGTTTTATCCTCTTTTCTTTTTTATCCTTAAATTACTGCAATTTATAAGTTAATTATGTTTTCATGATCCTTTTGGGGACACTGGTCTCCCAAATAGGATCATAGGGGGGAATGTGTTATTTGAAATTTGGGGGTCATTCAACTACATTTTCCATGAGCCCACTGGCTTCCTGTTGTTACATAATGACATTGACAGAGAGATAAAACTGAGGGGCTGGGATTAGACTTCCTCTTTGCTTCTGATCCAGAACCATGGCAGGAGGAAATGGCACACCTTTTAAATTTACTAAGCTAGCATGGCAGGTGGCATTATTTTCTCATGCCTACTAATAAATCTTATAAACACATACTATTTTAAAGTTATCCTTTTCATGTTCATTTTGTTTTGTACACCATAAGGTTGGTGGTATCCATGATAGAAATATGCAAATTTGGAAGGGTAGATAGGACTTTGGGAGGTAAGATATTGATCCAGTTTTTGACATGTTGAACTTATTATCTATACTGAACATTCACATTGAGATATCCAATAGTTAACTAAAAATTCAAGACTGAAGATAAGTAAAGAATGGAAAATAAATAAATGAACTTGAAAGTCATTAGTATAAAAATGATTCTTCAATCCATACAAGCTGATTAGGTCACAAAATGAAATTTGTAGTTAGAGAAGATAAAAGAGTATAAGGCACAGACCTCTGAGCACCCACCATTTGTGGTCATGACCTGAAGATCCAGCAAAGGAGTCAGAGAAAGAGCAGTCAGAGAGATAGGAGAGAAAAAGTTGATGACATTGGCAAAGGCTACAGAGAGATAAATAATAATGAGGAATAAGACAAGGCCATTAGATATTCTATTTAAGAGATCAGTAGAATCTTTGGAAAGAGCAATTTTAATTGAATTATGAGTTAGGAAGTCAGATAGTATGGCACCATGACAATGAAAATTGATAGACCTCAGGTGCATCAGTTTTACTTACTTTTCATTAAAATAGGCTTATGTTAATTCTTAATTAGCTCCCCATCAATAAATTAATTAATTAACAAGAATTTATAAAGTATCTTTTTTGTGCCAATCCTTGTGCCAGGTAGAAAAAATTCCCAGTCAAAACAGCTTACCAATCCTTGAATGTATTAAGTTCAGGCATGAAGTAAGTGCAGTGTATCACTGGATCATTATACCATAAGACTAATTCAACCAGACCAAGCTAAAGTGATAAAGATTAAAACTACAAAAGGAAGAAGAGGAGAAAGTATACCCTATATTTGCTTATAGTTATAAAGATCTGCCTCATTTCAGTAAAGTAAAAAAGTAATGTGAATAAAACAATGTATTCTGATTTAAAATATTTTACTCTTTTCCCAAGGAATCAGACTATCTGCAAGTGTGATATGTAATGGATCATGAACATTATGTGTAGATTTTGTACAAACTGCACTATCCAATCTGGGCTGAATTCATTTCATATAATTTAATGCATTGCATTAGGAAGTGCCAGGAAAATAAGATTTTATAGCAATTCTTGCTTCATTCAATCATAAAACACTTTTCATATTAATCCTAGGTGGGGTGAAGTAGAATTTTATTCACTCTTGGCAAACAAAAAAAGTACATTGAATAGATACATACAAATATGTGTGAGAATTTCTCTATAATATTGTTTTTAGAAAACCCAATAATCTATTCTTAAACACCAGTTGTTTGGTGGGGCTCTGCTAGATACTAGGAGTATAAAGTCAAACAGGAAAGCCAGTACCTACTCTGTTACCTGAGAGAATAAGGAAGCATCTAAAATGTATTTTTCTAGATATAACTCTCAATAATTTTGAAACTTAGAATGAACAAATTTGAATCCTGCAGTGCCCTCTGTGCCCAAGACGTTGTGCTATTTATAGAACAGGCCCTAACACAGGACTTCTCTTGGAACAAAAGCAGTGATAGAGAATATTTTTTCCCCATGACATAGTCACCTACCAGGTACAGCAACAAGCTCCCTTACTCACAGAGAATCTCTTTCTCTCTTTGTCTCTCTGTCTTTGTCTCTTTCTATCTCTGTCTCTGTCTCAGTCTGTCTGTCTGTCTCTCTTTCTCTCTCCCCTCAGTATAAATTTAATTATTCTGTCACACTGCAAAAACATTTTCTTTTTTTACTTAGATTGTGGGCCAGGCCCCAAGATGGAAGATCTTGCTTTCAAATGTGACTGCAGACACTTCCTAGCTTTGTGACCCTAGGAAAGTCAGTAGCCCTTGCTACTCTTCTGCCTGGAAACCAATTGATTCTAAGACAGAAGATATGGTTTTTAAAAAATGCTCACTATGCTGAAGGACTTATCAGAAAGAAAGCTATCCATATTCAGAGGCAGAACTGTGGGAGATAGAAACACAAAATCTGATAAAGTTAGAAACCTATCCTAATCAATATGCTATTCATGTATATATTTTCCCACATCCCCTAATAAATAAGTGGACAAATGATATTTACTAGTAATTCAAAGAACTCTAGTTGTTCACAATCACATGAAAGAATCCTCCCAATTACTGGTGAGGAAAAAAAATCAAAACACCCTTGAAATTTTACCTCAAACCATTATAACTGGCAACAACAGCAACAAAAAATAATAATGATACTCAAAAATCTGGAAGGTTTGGGAAATGATATACAGTGATGCATTGTTGGTTGAGCTGACAAATGGTTTGATCATTTCATAAAGCAATTTGGAATTATTCAAATAAAATGACTAAAATGTCCATACACTTTGAATGAGAGGTTCATTTACTGAGCTTATATTCCATGAAAACTGTCTGCAAGTACAAATTTCCCATATATACCAAAATATTTATAGCAGCATTTTTTTCTGGTAACAAAGAAATTGAAACAAAGTAGATACTGATTGATTGTGGAATGTTCTAAATGACTAAATAAATCGGTGTACATTGATGTGAATGGTTATTACTGTGCTCTAAGAAATGATGTGTATATGTTTGATATGTAAGGAGAACTTTAGAAAAATCTAATGAACTATGCTGAGTAAAGTAAGCTGAGCTAAGAAAACAATTTACACAATAACCTTAACAAGGTAAACAGAAAGAACAATTGGATATCAAATGATCAAAAGTGAAGGGAACACAGTTGGAAAGATCAAACAAGATTTGAATGGAAAAATAAAAAAGAATACCTCTAAACCACCCTGCAATGGAGACAAGAGTACACAAGTATTACATATTGTACAATTTTTTGACTTTTTATATATATTCATTAATTATGCTGATTTTTGTTTAAAAAATACTACCTTCTGTGTTTCTACTCCTATAGTTCTTCCTCTGAACACAGAAGAAAAACACCTGCTTGAACACATGGGTTGATGTGGACATGATTTGGAATGTAGACTCTAAAATGACCACCCTAGTGCAATTATCAATAATATAGAAATAGGTCTTGATCGATGACACATGAAGAAACCCATGGAAATTTGTGTTGGCTATGATGGTTGGGGGTGGTTGGGTGATGGTGGAGAGGAGAGTAAAAACATGAATCATGTAACCATGGAAAATTTTTTTCTAATAAATAAAATTAAAAACAAAAACAAAACAAAAACAAAACATTACTTACTGTATGGGATGGCTTTCTGAAATTAAGCTACAGGTTCTAAAACTGAAATAAAAGTTGAAAAAAAATGGAAACTACAGTAGACACACTGGCTATGATGATGGATATAATGATGGCTTTTAGATTAGCATTACTTTCTGCTGTCAGGTTTCTATGAAATGAAACACTGAGAACATGTAATTTTAAAATATTCTTTCTAGGTTACTAAATTTAAGAATTTAACCTACCTTAGATATGGTAGTATATTGCAACACACACACACACACACACACACACACACACACACACACACACAAACACACCTCAGAAAATTTATTAGAAAAAAGCACCTCAGAAATTTATTGGTTCAATAGTTTCTCTAAATAGATAAAGAGTAAAGTTGTTCAGAGAGATTGAAGGACTTGCCCAAAGGCAGAGTAGCAAAAAGTGGATAAGCCAAGATTCCATGCCAGAGATTTTGATTACCCATCTAGTTGAAATTAACATAAAACACTCCTTCCTGATCCTATACTCAGTTTTTGCTACAAGAAACAATATTATAAATTCCGGGAGGAACTTTTTTTTTTATAGGAAGTCTCCTCCCTCTCATAAGATCTGTAAACACCTGGACTTGCTGTATATCATTGCTTATAAAGTGATATGACAATAAAATTGAATGTTTCTGTAAACCAAGATAATTAAAAATTGTTCAAATTTTCAATAGGATTTATAAATTACAAAGAAAAGTAATATCTCATCAAACATATTTACTCCTTAGAAAGACAACCTATAAGCTACAAACAAACTGTATCTTGTTCTTGAGTGGAGTTTCAGCAGGAATTTGAGGAAAAGGTCATGTGCTGGTACAAGAATATACATTTTTATAGCCATTCAGAGTGATATTTATTTGGTTCTAATATGGTTAAAAGTGAACTATGTCATTTTATTGATATTTGATATTTTGTTTTTCCAACAATAGTTAAAAATAATTTTAGCATTCATTCCTCTAAAATTTGAGCACCCAAGTCTTTCCCTTTCCCTCTGTACCACCATTCTTTTTTTAAACATTTATTAATATTCGTTTTTAACATGGTTACATGATTCATGCTCCTACTTTCCCCTTCACCACCCATGGCCAATGCACATTTCCACTGGTTTTATCATGTGTCATTGATCAAGACTTATTTCCAAATTGTTGATAGTTGCATTGGTGTGGTAGTTTCGAGTCTACATCCCCAATCATGTCCACCCCAACCCATGTGTTCAAGCAGTTGTTTTTCTTATACGTTTCCTCTACTGCAGTCCTTCCTCTGAATGTGGGTAGTGTTCTTTACCATAAATCCCTCAGAGCTGTCATGTGTCATTGTATTGCTGCTAGTACAGAAGGCCATTGCATTTGATTTTACCATAATATATCAGTCTCTATGTACAGTGTTCTTCTGGCTCTGCTCCTTTCGCTCTGCATCAGTTCCTGGAGGTTTTTCCAGTTCACCTGGAATTTCTCCAGTTTATTATTCCTTTGAGCTAAATAGTATTCCATCATCAGCATATACCACAATTTGTTCAGCCATTCCCCAATTGAAGGACATACCCTCCTTTTCCAGTTCTTTGCCACCACAAAAAGCACAGCTATAAATATTTTCATACAAGTCTGTTTATTTATGATCTCTTTCGGGTACAACCCCAACAATGGCATGGCTGGATCAAAAGGCAGGCATTTTTATAGCCCTTTGAGCATAGTTCCAAATTGCCAGCCAGAATGGTTGGATCAGTCCACAACTCCACCAGCAATGCATTAATGTCCCAATTTTTCCACATCCCTTTCAGCATTCATTACTCTCCCCTTCTTTCATTTTAGCCAATCTGCTAGGTATGAGGTAATATCTCAGAGTTGTTTTGATTTGCATTTCTCTAATTATTAGAGATTTAGAACACTTTCTCATGTGTTTATTGATACTTTTGATTTTTTTACCTGAAAATTGCCTATTCCTGTCTCTTGCCCATTTATCAATTGGGGAATGGCTTGATTTTTTTATACAATTGCTTTAATTCCTTGTATATTTGAGTAATTAGACCCCTGTCAGAGTTTTTTGTTGTAAAGATTTTTTTCCCAATTTGTTGTTTCCCTTCTGATTTTGACTACATTGTTTTTGTTTGTACAAAAGCTTTTTAGGTTAATATAATCAAAACCATTTAATTTATATTTTGTAATTTTCTCTAACTCTTGCTTGGTTTTAAAATCTTTCCTTTCCCAGACATCTGACAAGTATACTTTCTGTGTTCACTTAACTTATTTATAGTTTCCCTCTTTATGTTCAAGTCATTCACCCCTCCTGAATTTATCTTGGTGTAGGGTGTGAGATGTTGATCTAAACCGAATCTCTCCCATATTGTTTTCCATATTTCCCAGCAGTTTTTGTCAAATAATGGATTCATGTCCCAAAAGTTCAGCTCTTTGGGTTTATCATACACTGTCTTGCTGATGTCATTTACCCCAAGTCTATTCCACTGATCCTCCCTTTGTACCACCATTCTTTTTTTTTGTGTATCACCATTCTTAATAAGAAAAGCAATTCATTAAAAGTTATATATGTACACTGATGCAATACATATTTCTGTATTAAATTCTGAAATAAAGCATAACCATCCCCCAACCACTAAAAAGTAAGAAAAATGAAGACTATTTTTAAATATATGCTTCAATTTGCATTCAGAAAACATCAGTTCTTTCCCATGATGTAGACAGTATTTTTATCATAAATCCTTTTGAATTCCAGTTCTGAATCTGAGATGGCAGAGTAGAAGCAGAAAAGCTCAAAACTACCATGAGAATCCTCTCCAACTACTCTTAAAATAATGACTCATAATGGATACAGGAGTGAAAGCACCAACAAGGAGATAGAGGTAAGAAACTTTCATGAAGAAAACAATCTTTGACTCCAGGTTAAGATGGCAGCAGAGTAAAAAGCAGCTGCTTAACCTCTCCTAACCCACATATATAGGACTCCTCAAGAGGACACAAAAACAAATCCAGATGAACAAAGGGAACCCACAAAAGGGCGCAGCATTGAAGGTATGTGGGATCGGGGCATTTCCATGATATAATGGGGTGAAATAGCTCTCACTAAAACGTTAGCTGAGCAACCCACTCTCCCCCACACAACACCTACAAGGTCAAAGCCAGCACACAAGAGTTAGAGCAAGTTTGGGACATCCATTAAGTTCTTGGCAACTACCTGGGACCACCAGGGCCTGCTCTTGAGAGAAGCAACACTTAAGACCCCAAGAACTGGATTTGAACACAGGCATGTTGTTGAGAGCAGGCATGGACCCAGGTGTGGACCTTGGGTGGGGACGCAGTGCAGAGGAGTGCATGACTATGGAAGCAGCAACCTGAGACTGTTAAAGGAGCTTTGGGCAGAGAAACAAGCAAGAGGACCAACAGGTGACTTGACCCTGAGAACAACTAGACCTGAGACCTCAAGAGCCTAAAGAGCTCATACAGACCCTGGGCATAAGGGTAAAGCTGAGAGGGGGCATGGCTAACAATGGCAAGCCAGTCACAAGAACCCCAAAAGAGAAAAATCAAAAGGAAACCTTTAATACTCAACAACTTTTACACGTAAAAAATTCAGGCAACAGAGCAAATAGCAGAGGAGAACAAAAAAGTAATCATATCCAACCCTTCCCTAAAAAATGAAAACTGGTCACAAGCTCTTGAAGAGTTCAAATCAGAGATCCAGAGAAATATGGAAGAGATTTGGTGAGAGAAGTGTGAAATAGCTCAAAAGGAAATTAACAGGTTAGAAGACAGAAACTACCAATTGGAAATCTAAATTAAACAGCTGGAAAACAGGATAGACCAAACCCAAAAGGAAAATCATGAGATTATAACAGAAAACCAGTCTCTAAAGATGAGAATTAGACAAGTAGAGGCCAGTGATCTATCAAGACAGGAAGAACAAATAAAGCAAAGTCAAAATACTGATAAAATAGAAGGAAACATGAAATATCTCTTTGAGAAATTGACAAATCAAGAAAACAGGTCTAGAAGAGACAATTTGAGAGTCATTGGTCTTCCTGAAAAAGCAGAAATTAATAGAAATTTGGACTCTACACTAAAAGAAATTATTCAGCAAAACTACCCTGAAGTTCTACAACAAGAAGGCAATATAGGTATTGAAAGGATCCATAGATGACCCTCTGCACTAAACCCTGAAATGATAGCCCCCAGGAACATAATAGCCAAATTCAACATCTTCCAAGTAAAAGAAAAAAAATTTATAATAAGCCAGAAAGAGACAATTCACATATCAAGGAGCACCAATCACGATCACATGGGATCCGGCACCCTCCACAATACAAGACCAAAAGGCTTGGAATATGATATTCAGAAAGGCAAGAGAACTGAGTCTACAATCAAGGATCACCTACCCATCAAAACTGACTATATACTTCCAGGAGAAAGTATGGGCATTCAACAAGATTTCCATGTATTTGCACAGAAAAGACCAGGACTAAATGGAAAGTTTGATATCCAACCACAAAAATCAAGAGAAACATGAAAAGGTAAATAAGAAATAGAGGGGAAAGAAAGAAAATTCTTTTTTTTTAAATTTGCCTCTTTAAGGGCTTCACTAAGATCTAATTACTTGTATTCCTATATGGAGAAATGATATGTGTAATTCTCTGTAGTGAACTCTATTCACTATTATAGTATTCACTATTATAGTAATTAGAAGAATTAGTCATAGGGAGAGGTTGGAGTACTAAATGGTCTAAGATGATATGGTTGTGGGTGGGAAAGAGGGGGGTAGATGGCACCAAGAGAAACTTGAATGAATAAGAAAAATAGGATATTCTTTTATACACCAAGAGGGCATGATAAGGGGAAGATATGAATACTATTATAAGAAGGAGAGGAAGAGAACATTAAAAGGTAATATTTAAACCTTAATCTCAGCATAACTAACCCTGAGAGGGAAGAGTAGCGATATCCATTGGGATATTGAATTCTATCTAACTCTACTGAGAAAGTCAGAAGGGATTAACCAAGGGGAAGAGGGGAATGGGGAGGTCAAAAAAGGGAAGGGAGGAGAAGAGGGAGGAAATTCATTAGGACTTAAAAATAAAAATAGGGGAATAATAAGGGAGAGGGTAGAAAGGGAAGTAAATCAAGGGAGGAGACAATGGTTACTGGTTTAAAACAAACCACTGGTTTAAAAGGAAATAGAAAAAGAAGAAAGGGTAGAACTAGGAGAGGGTACCAAAATGTTAGCAAATACACACTGATAATTATAACTCTGAATGTGAATGGGATGAATTCTCCCATAAAATGGAAGGAAAGGAGACTGGATTAGAAACCAAAATCCTACCATATGTTGTCTAGAAGAAACACATATGAGGTGGGTGGACATACACAGGTTTAAGGTAAAGGACTAGAGCAAAATCTTTGGGGCTTCAAATGAGAAAAAGAAGGCAGGAGTGGTGATCATGGTTTCTGACAAAGCCAAAGTAAAAATACATAGGATTAAAAGAGACAGGGGTGATAATTACATCCTGATAAAAAGCAGTATAGACAATGAGGAAATAACAGTGCTCAATATGTATGCACCAAATGGCATATCATCCAAATTCATAAAGGGCTTAAGAAGGAAATAGATAGTAAAACCATACTAGTAAGAGATCTAAATATTTGTCATTCAGACCTAAATAAATTAAACCAAAAAAATAAATAAGAAAGAGATAAGAGAGGTGAATGAAATCCTAGAAAAATAAGATTTAATAGATATGTGGAGAAAAATAAATAGGGACAAAAAGAAATACACCTTCTTTTCAGATACACATAGTACATTCACAAAGATTGTCCATGTAGTAGGACATAGAAACATTGCAAACAAATGCAAAAAAGCAGAAATAATAAATGTAACCTTTTCAGATCATAAGGCAGTGAAAATAATGATTAGTAAGGGCACCTGGACAGGCAAATCAAAAACTAATTGGAAATCAAATAATATGATTCTCCAAAAATAGTAAAGAAGAAATCATAGAAACAATCAATAATTTCATTGAAGAGAATGACAATGATGTGACATCCTACCAAACTCTGTGGGATGCAGCTAAGGCAGTACTCAGGGAGAAATTTATATCCTTGAGTGTATATATTAACAAATTAGGGAGGTTAGAAATTAATGAATTGAGTATGCAACTTAAAAAACTAGAAAGCAAACAAATTAAAAATCCCCAGATGAAAACTAAATTAGAAATACTAAAAATAAATGGAGAAAGTAATAAAAATCAAAAGAAAAAGAACTATTGAATTAATAAATAAGACTAGAAGCAAGTATTCGGAAAAAAAAACAGATAAAATAGACAAAGTATTGGTCAATCTAATAAAAAAAAAAGAAAGAAGAAAACCAAATTCACAGTTTCAAAGATCAAAAGGGAGACCTCCCCTCTAATAAAGAAGAAATTAAGGCAATCATTAAAAACTATTTTGCTCGATTATAAGGCAATAAATACAGCAATCTAGGTGATATGGATGAATATTTACAAAAATATAAATTGCCTAGAGTAACAGGAGAAGAACTAGAATACTTAAATAATCCCATATCAAGAAAAGAAATTGAACAAGCCATTAAAGAACTCCCTAAGAAAAAATCCCCAGGGCCTGAAGGATTCATAAGTGAATTATTTCAAACATTCAAAGAACAACTAATGCCAATACTATACAAGTTATTTGATATAATAAGCAAAGAATTAGTCCTACTAAATACCTTTTATGACACAAATATGGTACTGATTCCAAAGCCAGGTAGATCAAAAACAGAAAGAAAACTACAGACCAATCTCACCAATGAACAAAAATGCAAAAATCTTAAAGTACTAGCAAAAAGACTCCAGAAAGTGATAAAGAGGATTATCCACCATGATTAGGTGGGATTTATACCAGGAATGCAAGGATGGTTCAACATTAGGAAAACCATCCACACAATTGACCATATCAAGAAGCTAATAAACAAAAATCACATGATTATCTCAATAGATGCTGAAAAAGCCTTTGACAAAATATAACACCCATTCCTAGTGAAAACACTAGAAAGTATAGTAATAGAAGGACGGACCTTTACTAAAAATAATAAACAGTATATATCTAAAACCATCAACAAGCATTATATGCAATGGCGATAAATTAGAAGC
>NW_025368474.1:0-1322 GCF_016433145.1 Gracilinanus agilis | reverse complement strand
TGGAGGTGGATAGACAGACAGAGATAGAGAAATTCAGAGAAACAAGGAAAAAGAGAGACAGAGGCGAAGGAACTGTGTCTGTGTTCTCTTTTGCCCCAAAACTAGTATTGTAGTCAGTTACTGATCTGTCTACTTTGGAGTTAAAGAGACTTTTGAAATAATGCCTGTTAGTTTGGATCTAGTCAGGTAATTGCTTATTATTTTCCTTTTCATGAAAACCTTTCCATTAGCTTAGCTGGGGAGTGATGGTAAAATCATAATTTTTACGGTCCAACCTCTATTTCAGGTGTTAGGGTCATTGTAGTTCATATTTCTCTAATATTCAACGTGGGGCTTTTCAATACTAAGTAGATAATAAATGCTTCTGTTTCCATTGATTGATTTGCTGATTCATTTTTTTTTCTTATCCCTGTAAAACATGTTGTTTTGACTGATGGGATTGGAGAAAAGATCATATTACTGTGATTTCATTTTAAACATAGAGGCTTATAAGGTGCCAAAATAAATACTGGTAAATATAAATATATAAATACTGATATAGTTTGCTAATCATGAAGGTTCCTACCATCCCTGGGAGAATAATGGCATTAAAAATGATGAGGTTTTGTGTCAAGGGATCCCTGAAAAGTGCTACACAGATTCTTTTCTTTTTAAATCCTTACCTTCCATCTTGATATCAATGTTGTGTATTGGTTCCAAAGCAGAAGTGTAAGAGCTAGGCAATGGGAGTTAAGTGATTTGCCCAGGGTCACACAGATAGGAAATATCTGAGGCCATATTTGAACCCAGGACCTCTTGTCTCTAGGCTTGGCTCTCAATCTACTGAACTACCTACCTGCCTCCTGCACAGATTCTTAAATAAAATACAAGCCTCTCTATTCCTCTTGTTCAGTTTCATGCCCAGCTTATGGTCAGTGTTCATAGCTAGTTCAAAATATATGTACATATGTACTAACTCAAAGGGATACATATCCAATTTTATGTTATAAGGTAGAAGCCTTCTAGTAGAATATCAGCTATTTGGTTGCAGAGACTATTTCAATACTATTAAAGACTATTCAATACTATCTTTCTATTCCTAACTCATTACATAATAGGACCTTAATAAATGCTTAATTGAAAAATAGAAAATGGATATGCTTCATTCATTTTTAAAAATTTGTTTATTGTTAGAATAATTGCTTTCGGAAGACTGTATATATATATATATGTACATATATATATATATCGCTAAAGAAAGTAGCATTCTGAAACAACATAATTAGCACAATGTCATCCTAGAAAAAGGAGCACAATTTATCTTCTGTACCCATCACTTTGCA
>NW_025368473.1:0-1124 GCF_016433145.1 Gracilinanus agilis | reverse complement strand
GGCTAGATTTCAGTCAGTGAATCACAAGGAGTCATTTAAGATTTTTACCAATCTTCCACCTATGAGACAATACACTGAAAGTACAAGGGTTTTAAAAAAAAATTAAAAAAAAAAAACAAAAACATACAATTGTAGTAGGCTGAGCTAGTCAGAGAAGGCTTGATAGGACCAGATTCAGATAGTTCAAGTCTGCTGACTCCAAGCTCAAGTATATTTAAAATATCACCTTGTTACTCATGTCTACCTTAATGATTAAAATAATTTGATTTTTTAAACATCAGTAAAGTATCACCTGAGTACACACATGTTCAGTGACTCAAGAAGAAACAAACTGTGGGTTTAATTGTCTCCATACATAGATGATTCTTAATATATCTATTTGTATATCCCTATCATTATAGATAAGGATATGTTTAGTCTCTTCCCTCATCTTGCATTTCTCTAGCTGGGTGTCCTATCTCAAACTCAGTTTTTTTCCAAATTGGATTCATAATTTTTCTCTTAAAATTATCCCTCTTTCTAAGTTTCTTCCTTCTTTTGAGGATATCCTGAGTCATCAAGGAGGACCATTTTGCAAGAGAATGTCACTTGGTACTCTTCACCCTTCCCCACTCCATGTATCAGTCATCATATATTGTCAATTCTATTTGTACAACTTCTTCTCCCTTCATAAAACCACTACTGTAATTCATACTCTCACCTGAACTGTTGCAAATACAGATTCTCACTTCTGTAAGCCATCTATCACACAACTATTAAAGTGATCTTCTAACTGAAGAAGGTAATAATGTGAAGCATTTATGACAGCTTTTAACACATAGCAGATGCTTAATAAATGCTTATGATGTCCCCTCCCTGACCAAAAACACAAGTCTGACTATGTTAGTCCTCTATTCATTTATTTAAGCAAAAAAACTGTAACAAAATTATTTATTCACTATCTCTCTCCATGTACATGGATACATACACATTTCTACATAAATGAATATATGCAAGTTTGATTTAATCCAGATAAAGTCAAGAACAGAATTTATGGCGAGGTGAAATTTTGAAAATTTTGCCTTTATTATATTGAAATTCACTAACTTTGCCTGAAGGAAAATATTTAGATCAAGAATTATTAT
>NW_025368472.1:0-2879 GCF_016433145.1 Gracilinanus agilis | reverse complement strand
ACATGTGGAAAAGTGGGTGATGAATCAGAATTGACTAACTGCCCCCCCCCCCGACCAGTCCTAAGCAAAGTGTTTGTTGTGGTTGGACATGCACAGGAAGTGATGCAAAAGAAGAGCCTTTAAAAGGGAGTCACAACTTCCTGTAGCTGAGTTCTTGTTCATTTCTGGAAGCTGGAGCTCAAGTTGGAGATGCCTCTTGCTGGACCTGAGACCTAAGACCTTGGTGAGACTGTTCTTAAATCTCTGCCTTAGAACTACATGTGGTAAGTGTAAAGACCGACTATTCCTGGATTTCTTTGAAGGAACTATTCTTTAAAGAGAGGCTTCATGACTGAAGCTTTTGCTTCATTTGGACCTCAGCCCTTGGGTGAGCCTTCCCTGCTGAGGACCAATTAGCCCTGCCTGGGTTGAGCCAGGTCCAGAGCAAATTACTTAGTGTGTTAAGCTAGACATTTTATTCTAACCTCTTCTCATCCCTCTACTTACACTCTTTCTTACATTTTATAAATAAATTACTAAAATCATTTTAGAATTGATATTTATTCAATTCTTGGCTTTAACCCCTTTTAATATTCAAACCATCTAACCATAATTTCCCTCTTTTACACAGTTGACTACAACATTTATGATGGTTGTGATAGAGACCAAATGATTTGCATCTGCTTAATTTTCAATTCTCAGATACCATAAACAGAGAAGAGCTATCATAAATATATTTGTATATTTATTTTACATATAGATTATTTTCCCTCTTTGATCTCTTCAGAATATAAGCATAATGATGTTATTAGTAGGTCAAAGCATATACACAATTTGACTGCACTTCTAATTTGTTTTCCAGAATGATTAGACTAGTTCAAAATTCCATTAACAGTAAATTAATATCCCTAATTTTTCCCTAACTCGCCAAGATCTGTTATTTTCTTTTTCTATCATGTTATCCAAACTGATGGGTTTAGGGTGATATCTAAAGCAGTGATGGGCAAACATTTTAAAGAAGGGGCCAAAGGAAAGGAAATGCTCATCTGTCAGTCTGTTTCTAAGGCAACTTTTTGAAGTTTCATTGTATTGTATCCTACTCATTGCATTCGTCAGATTAGGAATAATATCATGTGGCCAGATAAAACATTTCAGGGGGTCACCTCTGGCCCATGGGCCATAGTTTGCCCATCACTGATCTAAAGTATTTAAATTTACATTTCTTCAATTAGTAATGACTTAAAGCATGTCTAGAATACTTTGATATTTTATTTGTCTCTTGATGTTGTATTTGTCATGTTTAGTTTCCACGTAATTTTTAATCTATGCTTCAATGGTCCTTCATTAAATATAATTTTGTAGTAGAATAGTCTAAACAAGACTTACAATAATCTGCTTTTTACCTTTAATGTGTTAGATTTTAAGCCCAAATACATGTTTAATTTTTGTGAAGGTTTTTTTGTACCACTGAAAAAAATATTGTATTTTCTTTTCCCATTTAGCTTTATCAAGGTCTTTCATATCCAACTTTTCTAATATTCTATTCATTTCTTTACCTTTTAAAATTTATTTCAAAGTTAGATTTATCTAGCCCTAACAGGGGAAACTTGAGGTCTATGACTAGCATAATTTTGTTGTCTGTTTCCTCCTGTAATTAATTTAGCTCTTCCTCCAAGAATTTGAATGCTATGTCTCTCTATATATATTTATCTGTGTGTGTTTAGTATCGATTTTACTTCATTGTTTATAATGTTTTATAGCATGATGCAGGTTCCCTGCTTATCTTTTTATTACATTTATTTTTCACTTCATTTTGTCCAGGATCATGATTGCTATATCAGACTTTTCAACTTTATCTGAAGCACAGTAGATTCTGTACAAGCACCTTATTTTAATTCTGTATATCTCTTTATTTCAAATGTGCTTCTAAACAACATATTGTTGGATTCTGGTTTCTAATCTTTTCTGCTATTTTGCTCCCATTCATGTTCACAAATTAGGATTATTGATAATGCATTTTTCTCCATTGTATTTTCTTTTCATACTTCCTTCTTTCTTTTAATCCTCTTATAATGATTGAAATTTTTGACATGCAGTTATTTCTTAACTTTAAATTAATTTATTATCAGTCAAGAAATTCTATTGTGGTCAAATGGTTCTCTTGATAATCAAAAGACCCAGATTCCCCTTGCCCAGTACTTATATTTAGTTTTAGAAGCTCATTATTCAACTTCTCACTTGAACATCCCAAAGCATCTCTAATTAATAAATAGCTAATAAGAAGGTGGTTCATCATAACTCTCCTTCCTTCCCCATGCCCAGAGGAGATGGGAGTCACATAGAAAAGAAGAGAATAATTGTCTTTTTGGGTTTTCCCCCTGAGATATTTTGCATTTTCTTTTATTTATGATTCATTTTTAGCTTTTTTTTAATCGTTATTTGATACCTGGTGAAATTATTAGTTTCCACCTGTACAATTGTAATTTTTAAACATTTGTTAATATTCATTTTTAACGTGGTTACATGATTCATGCTCCTACTTTCCCCTTCACCACCCCTCATTCCCCCCACCCATGGCTGATGCACATTTCCACTGGTTTTAACATGTGTCATTGCTTAAGGCCTATTTCCAAATTATTGTTAGTTGCATTGGTGTGGTAGTTTCGAGTCTACATCCTCAATCAGGTCCACCTCAACCCATACATTCAAGCAGATGTTTTTCTTATATGTTTCCTCTCCTGCATTTCTTCCTCTGAATGTGGGTAGTGTTCTTTACCATAAATCCCTCAGAACTGTCCTGTGTCATTGCTTTCTGAAGGTACAGAAGTCTATTACATTCGATTTTACCATAGTAAATCAGTCTCTGTGTACAGTGTTCTTCTGGCTCTGTTCCTTTCACT
>NW_025368471.1:0-2925 GCF_016433145.1 Gracilinanus agilis | reverse complement strand
TATATATATATATACACATATATATATTCTAAAAATAAGTTTGCCTTTATACTGGCACTATTTAGGCAGAAGCAAATAGATACAATTCTAATAAAATATTTCTCTTTATCTAAAAGGAGAAAAAAACCTTCTGTCTTAATAGCCTTTTCCATTGTTCTCCTAAAGGCAACAATTACAGAGTGTTCTTGAAAGTGGACAAGATTCCACTCATATCTATTGCTATATCTACATGAGCCATATTTAGCCAACCTATGTGAATCCTAAACAAGTTACATCATCAGGGCACAACTTATATCAGTTATTGTGTTTCCATTTCTCATAGGCATGGTAGATTTTCTTTTCAGTAAGTGGCAAGTGAAAATATAATTTTATTCATATAAATGATGAAAGAAATAATTCAGATTATGTTCTTGGCAATGCACAGATCAATTCCTTAAGGGATCGAAAATGACTTTAAATCTTCAATCATTATTCTTCTTTCATTTTTTTTTGGTAGATAAGACTCCAGCATGTTAAGCTTCCCATTCCAAAGCTCAAGTAGTACAGAATTTTCATTGACAGATCAATTTGCTCCAATGATCTGTTCACCTATTATTATTTATTTATTTCCACTGTGACCGACTGTTTGATTGGATGATGAATCAACTCAGTCAAATCACTTGTGATCAGCAGCATAGATTAAGTGAAGTAATAATACTGATTGTGGAGGCAATCATTACACCTATTCAGACAATGGTGTGCTAACACCTGATGATGTGTTCTATTCATTTTAAGAGAAAAGGGAAATGATTGAAACTCTTCAGTGGTAGGTAGATGCCTGATGAGAGGCTATCATTCTGAAACTCTAAGAAAAAATCAGCTCCGTCACAATGAGCTATGTGGGATCTCTAGCATGCACCTGCACTGTTAAACATCATCAGATATGAAAGATATCACCAAACACCTTGTCAGACTTCCACAATATCCCTGACTGGAAATGCAGAGACCATATATACCTTAGGGAAAATTCTTGAGATCAACAAACTAAAAAAGAGTGCCAATAAAATAGATTCCAGACTTTGTGAAGCCCAAGGGTAGATACCAAGCAATTGACACAGCTATTAAAAGTGGTATTTCCAAGTAAGTTAAATACAATAGAAAAAATATTCTTGTCATCTTTGCTATGCACAAGTGATTAGCTATTGTGCCATAGAAGTTTTCCAAAAGCTTGAGGGGGAAATGAACTAAAACAGAGTTTCCCAAAAGTGTGATGTCCTGGAATGAATGACATTTGGACTAATTCAAAAGTCCAGGTGCAAATATTCTTTTCTATTATCTGAAACATAAACTATGAGACTATTCCATTCTTTGTAGTAGTATTTAGAACTTATTATTTAAATGAGACAAGCCTCAAAATATTCATGGCACAAAGAACAAGATGCAATTTCTTCAGTTTTATATTTAGCTTCTACAAATCACTTCTAGTTTGAAAGTTACAAATATTTGGGCGGGGAGTAATTTTTACACATTCTCTGTGTTAATATATGCAATAACATATCATGAGAAATTAATCATTTGCATTGAAAAATATAATAAATATTTTTAAAAATGTATATCAACACATATGACAATTAACTAGTTCATAATTACTCTCATATTCATTTAAAACCATCAGCCTTGAACTAACCACATTAATGTAAGATCAATCATTTATATATTATTTATTAATTAAATATATGATGACATCATCAAGTTATAATTAGGATATACTATTGGGAAATTTATGATACAGTTCCACTGAATTAGCAGAATTAAATCCTTATAAACTATTAAAGAATAATCAGTCAATAGGTGTAGGAATGTTTATCTTAATGAAAATATTTAAAGAGAGAGATGAATATTATTTTCAGATATCTAAAGAAATGTTTTTTTTTATTTATTTTTATTTTTATTTTTTTTACATTTATTAATATTCATTTTTAACATGGTTACATGATTCATGCTCCTCCTTTCCCCTTCAACCCCCCCCCCGGACCCCCCCTACCCATGCGCATTTCCACTAGTTTTGTCATGTGTCCTTGATCAAGACCAATTTCCAAATTGTTGGTAGTTGCATTGGTGTGGTAGTTTCGAGTCTACACCCTCAATCATGTCCACCCCGACCCATGCGTTCATGCAGTTGTTTTTCCTATATGTTTCCTCTCCTGCAGTCCCTCCTCTGAATGTGGGTAGCATCTTTACCATAAATCCCTCAGAATTGTCCTGGGTCATTGCTTTGCTGCTGGTTCAGAGGTCCATTACATTCGATTTTACCACAGAATGTCAGTCTCTGTGTATAGAGTTCTTCTGGCTCTGCTCCTTTTGCTCTGCATCAGTTCCCGGAGGTCTCTCCAGTTCGCCTGGAACTTCTCCAGTTTATTATTCCTTTTAGCACAATAGTATTCCATCACCCGCATATACCACAGTTTGTTCAGCCATTCCCCAATTGAAGGACATACCCTCCTTTTCCAATTTGTTGCCACCACAAAAAGCGCAGCTATGAATATTTTCGTACAAGTCTGTTTATCTATGATCTCTTTGGGGTACAAACCCAGCAATGGTATGGCTGGATCAAAGGGCAGGCATTCTTTTATAGCCGTTTGAGCGTGATTCCAAATTGCCAGCCAGAATGGCTGGATCAGTTCACAGCTCCACCAGCAATGCATTAATGTCCCAATTTTGCCACATCCCCTCCAGCATTCATTACTCTCCCCTTCTTTCATTTTAGCCAATCTGCTAGGTGTGAGGTGATACCTCAGAGTTGTTTTGATTTGCATTTCTCTGATTATTAGAGATTTAGAACACTTTCTCATGTGCTTATTAATACTTTTGATTTCTTTACCTGAAAATTGCCTATTCATGTCTCTTGCCCATTTATCAATTGGGGAATGGCTTGATTTTTTATAC
>NW_025368470.1:0-7010 GCF_016433145.1 Gracilinanus agilis | reverse complement strand
TTCTAGGACTTCATTCACCTCTCTTACCTCTTTCTTATTTATTTTACGGTTTGATTTATCTAGATCTGACAGAGGAATATTTAGATCTCCCACTAGTATGGTTTTACTATCTATTTCCTTCTTGAGCTCTGCCAGTTTCTCCTTTATGAATTTGGGTGCTATGCCACTTGGTGCATACATATTGAGCAGTGTTATTTCCTCATTGTTTATGCTGCCTTTAATCAGGATGTAATGACCTTCCCTGTCTTTTTTAATAATATCTATTTTTACTTTGGCTTTGTCAGAAATCATAATAGCCACTCCTGCCTTCTTTTTCTCATTTGACGCCCAAAAGATTTTGCTCAAGCCCTGAACCTTAAACGTGTGTATGTCCACCCGCCTCATATGTGTTTCTTGTAGACAACATATGGTGGGATTTTGGTTTGTAATCCACTCTGCTATTTGCTTCCGTTTTATGAGCGAGTTCATCCCATTCACATTCAGAGTTATAATCATCAGTTGTGCATTTGCTGACATTTTCAAATCCTCCCCCATTCCTAACCCTTCTCCTTAAACTATTTCCTTTAAAACCAGTGGTTTGCTATTAAGACCCTATCCCTTATCCCCTCCCTTGATTAACTTCCCTTTCTACCCCCTCCCTTATTTTCCCCGCTCTTTTTGTTTTTAAAGGCCTTATGAATTCCCTCCCTCTTCTCCCCTCCCTTTTTTTGACCTCCCCACTCCCCTGCTCCCCTTGGTTTATCCCTTCTAACTTTCTCAGAAGGGTTAGATAAGAGTTTTATGTCCCAATGGATAGTATAGCTACTCTTCCCTCTCTGGGTTGATTACACTAAGAGTAAGGTTTGATTATTACCTCTTAATGCTCTCTTCCTCTCCTTTTTATAATAGTATTTGTCCCCTCTCCCTCCCATGCCCTCTTTGTGTGTAATAGAATATCCTATTTTTCTTATTCACTCAAGTTTCTCTTGGTGTCCCCTGCTATTCACCCCCTCTTTCCCAACCCCCATGTCATCTTAGATTATTTAATGTTCCACCCTCACCCTGTGAATTATTCTTCTGATTACTATAATAGTGAATAGAGTTCACTACAGAGAATTATACATAACATTTCTCTACATAGGAATACAGATAATTAGATCTCACTGAGGCCCTTAAAAAGGCAAATTTAAAAATTTTAAGTTTTCTTTCTTTCCCCTCTGTATCTTATTTACCTTTTCATGTTTCTCTCGATTTTTGTGGTTGGATATCAAACTTTCCATTTAGCCCTGGTCTTTTCTGTGCAAATACTTGGAATTCTTCAATTTTGTTGAATGCCCATACTTTCCCCTGGAAATATATAGTCAATTTTGATGGGTAGTTGATCCGTGGTTGCAGGCCCAGCTCTCTTGCCTTTCTGAATATCGTATTCCAAGCCTTGTGATCTTTTAGCGTGGAGGCTGCCAGATCCTGTGTGATCCTGATTGGTGCTCCTTGATATTTGAATTGTTTCTTTCTGGCTTCTTGTAAGATTTTTTCTTTTGCTTGAAAACTCTTGAATTTTGCAATTATATTTCTGGGTGTTTTCTTTTCTTGAACGAATGTCGCAGGTGTTCTATGAATCCTTTCAATGTCTATATTGCCCTCTTGTTGTAGGACTTCAGGGCAATTTTGCTGAATCATTTCTGTCAGTATGGAGTCCAGGTTTCTATTAATTTCTGGTTTTTCTGGAAGACCAATTATTCTCAAATTGTCTCTTCTAGACCGGTTTTCTTGGTCTGTCACTCTCTCATTGAGATATTTCATGTTTCCTTCTATTTTTTCAGTCTTTTGACTTTGTTTTATTTGTTCTTGTCTTGAGTGATCATTAGCTTCTACTTGCTCAATTCTCGACTTTAGGGATTGATTTTCGGCTATAATCTTTCAGTTTTTGGCCATAATCTTCTGGTTTTTGGCCATAATCTTCTGGTTTTTGGCCATAATCTTCTGGTTTTCCTTTTCCATCTGGTCATTTCTGGTGTTCAATTTGCTTATCAGTTCATTTGGTTTCTGAGCCTCACCTTCCAATTGCAAGATTCTACCTTTTAAACAGTTATTTTCTTGCCAGATCTCTTCCATTTTCCTCAAAATCTCAGTTTTGAACTCTTCCATAGCTTGTGAGGAATTTTCCTTATTTGAGGAGGGTCCGGATGCTTGTTTGTTCTCCTCCTCTGTTTGCTGGGTTGTCTGGATTTTCTCTGTGTAAAAGTTGTCGAGTGTTAAAGACTTCTTTTTCTTGTTGTTATTCTTTCTCTTCTGAGCTTCCTGAGACTGGGTAGCCATCATTAGCCCAGCAGCTTCTCAGGTTTATCCTCGCGCTCAGGGTCTGTCCGCGGTCTATTGGCTCCTGAGGTCTGAGTTCTGGTTTTTTCCAAGGTCAAGACTCCTGGTGGACCCCCTTGCTTGATCTTCTGCAGGAGGTTCCTTTACAAGTCTCAGGGTGCTGCTTCCACAGTTGTATACCCGTCCACGCTGGTTCCCCACTCAGGGTTTCAGAGCTTTAGCTTGTGGCTGTGTCTGCCTCCACCCACGCCTCCGCCTGTGCCTGTGCTATGAGCCGGAGTTCTGTGCCCTGCGTCCACTCTCTGCTTCTGCGCTCAGATTTTGCTTGCGTTTTTTGGCTTATTGGGGTCCTAAATCTTGCTGCTCTCAGGAACAGGCCCCGGAGCTGCCAATGACTCGATGGGTGCCCCAAACTTGCTCTGTTTCTTTTTAGCTGGCTTCGGCGCTATAGGTGTTGTGTGTGGAGGGGCTGGGGGTGGGGTGGTTGCTCAGCCCGAGATTTAGTGAGAGCTGTTTCACCCCTTTATAGCATGGAAATGTCCCGATTCCACGTACCTTCCACGCTGCACCCTGTTGTGGGGTTCCTCTGTTCGTCTGGACTTGTTTTTATGTCCCCTTGAGGAGTTTTGTGTGTTTCGGTCAGGAGAGGTTAAGAGCTGCTTCTTACTCTGCTGCCATCTTGATCCGGAACTTAATTTGGTTTTTTAAAAAAAGTTTTTGATAGCATTCATTTGTAAGAATGTTTTGCCAGAAGTATTTTCCTCTGGGGAATTCATTTATGGCTTGCACATTTCTTAAAAATCTGAGATTTAAAAATTAATCTAAGCTTAAATACTAATTGAAAATTAGATGCTTAGATCCTCTATTTTAATAATATGTTAATTTGGGCATTTTATATTTCTTTAATTATACACCCATCTTGTTTAAGTTCTGAATGTTATTGGCAAATAATTTGGTATAGCAGTTTCTTATACTTTTAAAAAATGTCCTCTGCATTCATTATAAATTCTGATTTCTAATTTAAAATAATCTTAGCATTTTGGCTTTTCTCTGCTGGTACATTTATCTCAAGGTAATAATGCAATGGTTTTATTGGTCTTTTCAACAGACAAACTCTTTTTATCAGTTCCATACTGTTTTTTGCCTTCTATTTTATCTATTTCTTCTTTGTTGAAAGGTATCCTGTGGTTGTTTTAAGATTTTTTAACTTCTCAATATATTAATTTTCAAAATTGCATTCTTGCCTCATTAATCTTATCTTTTCCTCTTTTAAATTTTTTAAAAAGTTAATTAAATTAATTTAGGATATTTTCCCATAGTTACATGAATCATGTTCTTTCCTTCCATCACTCCTCCCACTCCTTTCCCATAGCCAATGAGCAATTCCAGTGGGTTTTACATGTGTCATTGATCAAGACCTATTTTCACATCATTATTATCTTTTCCTCTTTTAAAAACATAAGTTGTCAGAGATTTAACCTTCCTCTAAAAAAAAAGGTCTAGCTACTTCCAGTAAATTTTGGCATATTGTCCAATGTTACCATTCTTTTAACATAATTTTTTAGTATTTATAAAATTGTTCTTTGACATATGTATTTGTATTATATATGTATATATAATTGTCTCCTTTTGGGTCTGAATATTTTGCTCATGTTTCTTTTTTATTATAATTTTATTTTATTTGATCTCTGAAGGATATGTTTAATATCTCCACCTTTATTATGCATTTTTCTATGTTTTCCACACCCTAGAACATGATCAATATTTGTAAAGGCATTCTGTGATTATGAAATACAGACATATTCTCTAAGATTTCCAATTAGTAATCATCATGTGTCTACCAAATTGTGTTTTCCCCAATACTGTTAAAATCTATAATTCCCTTCCATTTGCTCAAATTCTGAAAGAGGAATGTTAGTCTCCTATAATTTGATCAAACAGAAGGAAATGACAGATTTCAATATAATGTTTCTATGCTCTTTGATATATTTAATCATGATATTTTTCATTACCTACCTTAAATTCATCTAAAGAAACCTTTATTAAGTGTGTTTTAAGTGCTAGGCTCTGGGAATACAATATCAAAATGAAAAGATTTCTTCCCCTAAGGAGTTAATTGTCTTGGAAGTTGGGGTGGAAGGAGAGCTATGCAACAAAATGAATAAAAAGTATATGAAAAATAAAATAATTTTAAAATGGAGACACCATTAGTCACTGGGAATATTAGAAAAGGTCTTACTTGAAATGTGCTTTGAGGGGAGTAGGAATCCTATGAGGATTAAGTTAAAGATGAAGCACATTCTAGACATGAGGCTGGTTATGCAATGGTATTGAGTAGAGAGTCAGAGATCATTGCTTCAAATGAATTTTAATAGGCCTTACTTTCCTCATTTCCTAAATGAGAGAAGGGCAATTTGGATTAGATGACAATGGAGGTACTTAGGTACTTCCTAGTTCTAAATCTATTATAGCATGAGCTTAAGTTGGAATATTGTGTATAGGGAAACAATTAGCCCAATTTGACTAGAAAAGTATATTAAAGGTTACAATGTAAAATAAAATCATTAGAGATTTAAATGCCTTATTTAGGACTTTTTAATTATTTTAACTTAGAGGCAATAGAGAGCTAATATTTTGTTTTGTTTGCAAGAGGGAGAGTGATATGGCTAGATCTGTATTACAAGAAAATCATTTTGAGCTTAGAAATTTTGACTAGAGTCACTAAGACTAACTCTAAGGCTACTGCAATAGTCTAGTCAAGTGATAATCAGAACCTGAACTATGGTAGAGGCTTTGTGAGTAGAGAACAGAGAACAGATGTGAGAGATGTTATGGAGAAAGCATTAATCAGACTTAATAACTAATTTCAGATGAACAGAATCTAATTGCCCTGCTTTTCTTTTTTGACAGTATTTATTTAAATTGCTTTACTCCAAATCATGGTCACAAAATTTTTCTTTGTTCTTGTGTATTTCTGGTAAACATTAATTGTCGGGTTGAATTATCTAATCCATTTTTAAATTTTTTCATATTTTATAACAAGCTTAATATATTGCTTCAGATTTAGAATTCTTCTGAAAGTTTATGTCCATCAAATTTTACTAACTATAGCACCCTCTGTTGGGTACTTTCTTAACTTGCCATTTACAGTCAAAATGGGTTCTCAGAGGACAAGCCCTTTTACAATTCTAAGGCATCTATCTAAACTCCTATGTCTCTGTCTTAGGAACTCCCACTGCTTTCCATTATCAAGCAATAAACGCAATTAGCTCATGGGAAAGACATTTACTCAGATGTTATAATAAATATACTAGTCAGGGGGACAGCTGGGTAGCTCAGTGGATTGAGAGTCAGGCCTAGAGACAGGAGGTCCTAGGTTCAAATCTGGCCTTAGACACTTCCCAGCTGTGTGACCCTGGGCAAGTCACTTGACCCCCATTGCCCACCCTTACCACTCTTCTACCTAGGAGCCAATACACAGAAGTTAAGGGTTTAAAAAAACAACAACAAATAAAGAAATATTCTAGTCACAAAACATCCCAACAACAAAACTTTTATTTCTATTCTCCCACAAAAACACAGTGTGCTTGGGGGAAAATGGGTACAAAGTGATTACAATGGGAACAAAGTATATATGAAGGGAAGACATAACCTCAAGGAAATACATAACTCTAGCATTGAAAGCTCCATGACTAATTTTGTCTACTATCTGAGTCCCTTCTGCAGCTCAACTCAATTACTGGAGTTAGCTTTCTTTTGAGTCTATATCTGATTTTATTCTCTCCTGTTAGGAAAAATTCTCCTTAAAGTTGTAGCTTTGTTACTCTCCAAAATCTAGATGAAATATTTCCTTTTTGGGAAGTAGATCCATTGTTTGATGTCATGGCTAAGAAGAGGAAGATGAAGAAATTCTCTTCTCCTTATCTTCCAGTTGGTAAAGTGGTAGGTTCTTTCTTGACTGTTGACTCTTCATCTCTCCTAAATCAACAAACTCTCAAATTGTTAACTTTTAAGAATCATATCAAGATGTAATGCTTAACTTATTAACACATTATTAGTCATCTGAGATTGTACTACAGGAACTAAGCAATTCATCTCTTTACATCTTGTATTACATTTTTTTAAAAGTTGGTTTAAATATTCCAAACTAAGAAAGAGAAAATTGAAAAGAAGATTTGAAAATCAGATCTCATATCTGTCACAGAGGAGTGCTATAATAGAAACAGGGGATATCGGTTATATAGATATTAACTAGATTCCTCTGTGCTAAAGAGAGAGTATTTAATAATTTTTCGACATACTTTAGTGATCATTTCAATCATTGAAATGTGGAAGAATCAATAAAAATAAATTCTGTTCTGGGTCAAATTCTTAGTAAAAGGCAAGGAAAAATTTGCTCAAATGGAAGCTATGGGAACATTAGGTGAAATATCCACTCTATCCTAGAGACTATAACAGAAAAAATAGTCTCAGCATATTGTGTCATGTCAGGGGCAGCTGGGTGGCTCAGTGGATTGAGAGCCAGGCCTAGAGACTGGAGGTCCTAGGTTCAAGTCCAGCCTCAGACACTTCCAGCTGTGTGACCTTGGGCAAGTCACTTGACCCCTATTGCCCACCCTTACCACTCCTGGGCCAAGGACTGTCCCTAGCCCGGATGAAAATGGAGGAGGGTTGGGCGTGGGGCTAGCAACCCCACCCTGCAAAAACTACAT